>NC_048595.1:442456001-442636001 GCF_003668045.3 Cricetulus griseus
AACACAGAGGAACCACAGTATGGGAAAATGGCCCAAGGATAAGAATGGCACAGAGAAGATATTCTGATGGGGTGTGAGTGAAGGAGATGCCTGAGAGGAGAAAGTTCCATGTGTCTAGGAGATATTAGGAACAAGATTGGAGCACTGTCTCCAAGCCTACTCCAGGCCCTGCCCACCCTGGCCCAGGTACCCACTGAGTGCCATAGGGCTAGTCCAGCTTACCAGTTCCAAGTTCTGTTGGTTTCTCTCCACCCTTTACCTGCACTACAGAACCTGGTTGGGTGGGCAATGACACCTTGTAATAATGGTACATGAACCCCACTCAAGACAGTGGGTGCCTGGCCAAGGTCAAATGTGTGGAGATGACAGCATGGTCATAACTAGGCCTTGGGTCCTGTCATCCATGGGATCTCTATGAGTCCCAAGAAATCCATTTGACAGGATCCAAGCTCTCTCTACCTGCAGGACCTACTGCTAGACACACTGGAGCTTCCCAGACACTGGGGAATGTTTCTACAAGTGGGCTATTTGTTCCCTCCACTCCTGAAAAAATCAGACAGAATGGATTTCTTAGCATGCTGTAGAGAGTTGGTCGCGTGGAAAAGAGGGAGGGGGGAACAACAGCCACAGGAAACACAATCTACAGCTGTGAGTTGATGTGTTTCAAAGGGAGAGAGTGGTGTTCACAGAGTATGAGTTCTAGCATACGGTAGTAAGCAACAGCACTGTGATTCGAACCCAGGTCCCTGAACTCTTTCCAACCCACCACCCAAAGCGGGTGGTGCTCTGGCTTCTCTTCCACATTGGCACTGGTGCATACTTTAAAGGTAGGATGCCTTATTCCCATATTAAGAGTTCGAGTATTTGTCAGAGAACAGAAAACAGAATTTTAACAAGTCCAAAATTAGTTCAAATTATACTTCAGGAATGCCCAGAAATGTTCTCTTCCTCCTAGGAGACCGCCATGCCCTATCTCCTGAGGAAGAAGTATTCCCCCAACAGTCAAGGTAAGAACCACCTGCCTGCTCCACTTCCTGCTTGGTTGCTGCTGAGAAATGAACTCAGGGAGGAAGGCAGCCAGCCAGGCTCTGCACACTCCTCCCTAGTCAATGGGACCCACCCTAGGCCCTGTCTCTGTAGAACACCCCAAAAAGGCCCCTGTGCCACCCAGGGCAGTGTGTGGTGTTCTGGGTGGCTTTAAGCAAGTGCAAAGGTAGTGCTATTGTTTCCATGGTTTCAGTATAAGCAGTCCCTGCAGAAAGCACAGAATATGAGGCAGTTAGAAGACCTTGAAGTCTCCTGGTGATGACGACATCAGCTTTGTCCTGGGCACATGGAAATGCACCAGTTACATCTATCACTGTGAAAATCCTTGTTGAGAATCTCAAAGGGATGATGGTTTATTCCAGCTTGCGGTTTCAGAGGGTCGAGTCTGTGCCTCCCCCGTGGGCTCGGGTACACACTGGTGGGAGTGTATGGCAAAGGAGGGTCCTTTCTTCCTGCCAAATGGGAAGCAGAGCCCAGAAATAGACTCCTCTTTGCATCCACTGAGGTCCCAGCACACATCCAGTTTACCTGAAGATCATTGCTGGTACCCCAGGACCTCAGAGTCAGGGTTAACTTAGAGAGGGGACAATGAGGAGCTGATGTTGAAATTTGGGGGTTTCTGGAGCACCATAGTTTAATCTTAAAGGGGCAGCTTCTGCCAACCTCCGAATACAGGAGTGTGTGCAACAAGAAGACAGAGGTACGCCCCAAGTCCTCTTTGTGACTGGCTTCAAGTCCCACCCAGAGGCTGCTCACACTCAGCCTAAGGCCAGAGCATCCCACTGCCTGGCCATTGCAGGCCCCGAGTGTCCCTTTCCTGCTCTTTTCTACCACCATCTCAGTACTAACATGTGGCCAAGGCGGCTCATCACTGGGTCTTCCAGGGCCAGCGTAACACCATGGCAGGTCCTCAGGGCTCAATCCATAGGCCTACAAAGCCAGCTGAATCCTCTCCACTTGGTGCTGTGATCGCTGGAACAGCTCTGGGCACACAGAGCTCAATCCCAGAGACGAGCTATGTTTACAACGCACCCTCCCAGGAATGGAATACTATCACAGCTGTGTGTCTATAAGTCAGCTCTCAAAAACAAATGAAAGGAGAGGGGAAAGCAGGGAGGGGAAGTGGAGGGAGGGGAAGAAGGAGGGAGGGAGGGAGGGAGGAGGGAGGGAGGGAGGGAGGGAGGGAGGGAGGGAGGGAGAGAAGGAAAAGAAAGAGAAGGAAGGAAAAGAAAAAGAAGGAAGGAGAAGAAAGAGAAGGGAGGAGAGGGGAGGGGAGGGGAGGGGAGGGAAAAGAGGCACAGGCCTGAAATATAGTACATCACTGAACATGGATCTAAAGAGACCATCAGGACTCTGGAGTACTGTGAGCCAACCCCACTTCTCTCAGTCAAGAAACTCCCACCTGAGCAGTGCTATTGTAGGTTTTCATCCAGTTCCCTCACCTAAACACAAGCAGTTGGTTAAGGCTGGAGGCCAAGGCCCTCAACTCTGCAGCCATAGGCCTAAAAGATTTCTGCTCCGAGGATCGGAGTCCCAGCACCCTTCAGGTCCCTTGTCCTGTCACAAAATTGCATGGTAGAAGATACATATGCCCCTGACCCAAGTGCCCTAAGTCCCTGTTATTCTTCCAGGGCCAGAGAGAAAAAGGGCACAAACTCCAGTTCCAGAGCAGTGACCTAAAAGCTTTGGTCCCTCCTCCTTTCTCAGTGGACACCCCCTTCATCTCTTTCCTGCTGGCCCCGCCTCCTGATCACTGGCCCCACCCTTTCCTACTAGCCCTGCCTCCTTTCTTGGCAACCCTGCCTCTTCAAGGAGAAAGAAGCATTCTGGACTGGAAATCACACAACCACTGAGTACTCCTTGCAAAGTGTGTCAAGGGTGAAACTTCTCAACAGAGCATAAGTCCAAGTCGACGGTGCTGCCCAGTGTCTGAGGTAGACAGGAATAGACAGGAACTCGTTTGGATTCTTTGAATGATTAAGCGCCTCCCCTCTAATTTCCCAAAGGCATAGATGGTGGTTCTTTTGATCGGAAATCGGTGTACCGTGGCTCACTGACACAGCGGAATCCTAACGGGAGGAGAGGGACAGCCAGGCACGTCTTCGCGGTAATGTCTCCTCTCTCCGTGTGACCAGTCAGCTTTATGTTTTTATAATGTCTCCTCTCTCCATGTGACCAGTCAGCTTTATCTTTTTATTCTAAGTCTTAGTTGGGAAAGAAAGAGAGGTGGGAGCAGGGGTAACCATCCATCTGCAAAGGGAGAATTGAAAACATTTCTTTAAGTATCCCGAGTATAGCAAGGAGGAGAGAATGGCAGAATCACAAAGCACCCAGTTCCCAAGGGGCAGGCTCAGATCTGGAGAGGGACCAATCCAGAAGCTACAAGGCTGCTCTCTAGTGAGCCCTCAGGCCAGGCAGGGCCAATGGATCCAGAGGGTGGACCCTGAAGACCCTCATTTGACCCCTGAGGCCCTCAATTCATCAACTTGAGCACTGGACACAAGAACAACTCAACTGCCTAGGCCTCTGCACTGAACCAGGAGCATGCCCCATGGTTGCGCTCAGAAATGACACTGTGACCTGTCAGATGACAAGATTAGGGCCCTCATCTTGGAGATACTCATGTTGATGGTGACAAGTGCCCTTAATCAAGGCCTAGACACACTTTGTGTTAGTCCAATGTTCATTACTGTAATGAAATAACACTAGGCAGGCAGGCTACTTATAGAGAAAATAGGCTTACCTGACTCATGGGTCTGCAGGGTTCAAGGACATAATGTCAGCCTCACCTCTTATCAAAAGTTTGTAATGGTGGGGACATCTGTAAGGAGAGATCATTTCACCAGCAGGAGAGTGAGGACCATTCAGGAGTCACAGGAGCCAGATAAAGACTTTAAAAAGTGTGTATCTGTGTGAGGCTGTGTGTCAGTGTGAGTACATGCCAGTATGTGCCATGTGTGTGGGCACCAGCAGAAAGGCCACTGAGATCCCCTGAAGCTGGGGTTGTAAGCCACCTGGATGTGGGTGCTGAGAGCCAAACTTGGGTCCTCCGGAAGAGCAGGAAGCACTCTTAACCACTGAGACATCTCCCACCCCCATGCTTTAGTGAGAACTCACCAGGCCCCAAGAGAATGTCTTTAATCCTTTCCAAAGACCCCCAGTGACCTAAGCTCCAGCTAAGCCCTGCCCATCAAGGTCCAGCACCACACTGGTACCAAACCTCCAATATATATGAACCTTGAGCTATGCCAACCCCATATCTCTCCCTACCCCTATTTTACCAACACTGTCCAATATTCACCTCAGCTTACTTCTAGTTTCAAGGGTGAGAAGAGACCTTCCTGGCTTAATTCTTCAAACCTTGTCCAAGAAGATTGAGCTCCGAATTTATTGTTTTCTTAAAAAGTTGCCTTGGGCTGGGGGCGTAGTTTGGTGGCAGGCCGTCTGTTTAGCATGCATAAGGCCGGGAGTTGGTCACCAATGCCACAGGGAAGCAGTAGTTCTCTTGGGATGGCCTAAGTATTTTTTCAAAATGTATGTCTGAATCTGCCTGCCATCTAGGCTGAATATTAATGACGACTAGGGAAGGGTATTTCAATGCAAAGCACCGGGGTAGCCTAAGCCATTGTCCTCCAAAGTGGCCCCCACAACAGCCTTCTGCACAGGCCATAAGTCATGTCCATAGTTCATGACAATACTGTCTCTCTGTATCTTGGATCCCAAATGGGACCTCCTCCAAGGACAAGTCTCTGTGTACCATTCAGCTCTTTGCTGTCAGTTAGAATTTAATGTGTGCTCAGCAAGCAGGTTTTAACTGAATTCTACACTCAGCACCAATTCTAATCAAGTTTACATAGGCCTCACATGATGGGAGGGGTGCGTCCCTCAAGCCCCCAGCTATCCACTTCTGCTTTCCTGAGCCTTTTCCAGGAGAGGCGATCTCTGTGTCCTGGGAATCTCTGCTCACACTGTCCACTGTGTTCTGTAAACTCATGTACAGAATGGGACTGAGTAAGATAATTCGGGGTGTCTATTAATTCCCTTCTCCATCTCTGGCAGAGCTGCAGCCTGGGGCAGAAACCACAATGAGTGGAGTCCACTGCCAGGCTGGCTTGTGACCAGGCTCCAGAGAGAGCTTCCATATAGGGGCTCAGGGAACCCTCCATACCCTGTAACTCATCTTCCCCGAGAGACAGAATGAAGTCAGTACCCCAATCCATCCTCTCAGTGTATAGGCCCTACTGGGGGACCCACACAAATCATGGCCTCTCATGGTCATGAACTCCATGTTTAAAGGCCAGAGTGTCACAAGGTAGAGATGCAGAAAGAGAAAGACATTCATGAGGTTGGGGAACTCGCCTTTGCTGGAGTCTGCTTGCCCATGGCAGCCAGTGTTAGGGCAGGGATCCCAAATACTCCACACTGAGGCCAGGAATGAATGAATGAGTCTGCCTGACCCTCATAGACGGAGGTGGTCATCCCTCAAGGAGAACTGAGGACAATAAAAGGCATGCATGCCAATTAAATCCTAACCAGCTTTCAAATCGAGCCCCCTGCCTTTGAAAGCTCTGGGTTTTCAAATATTTTCCATGTGGATGGGAAAACAGAGTTACAGAGAAGTAAAGAAAAAAAGGCAGCCAGGAGGTGCATTCCTTTAATCCCAGCACTCGGGAGGCAGAGGCAGGCAGATCACTGTGAGTTCAAGGCCAAACTATTTACATGGTGAGTTCCAGGACAGCTAGTGCTGTGTAGAGAGACCCTGTTTCAAAAGACAAAAAAAAAAAAAAAAAAAAAAAAAAAAAAAAAAAAAAAAAAAGCAACCAAGGGATGGACTAAGGCTGGTGCAAAGCAAACACAAGCAACTGAGTAGTATGTGTACATGGGAACACACAGAACCAGGGGCTTGCCTGTGTACCTGTGTACTGTGTGTACATGCACATACCTGAGATTGAGTCTCTATGTATCCATACCTACATGTGTTTTCCCTCATATATACCTATGTCTATGTGTGTACCCATGTGTCATGTACATGATGCCATGTATTCTGTGCATGTCCACATGGGTGGCAGCATACATGCCTGTGTGTGTGTCTGTGTGTACAGCACGTCTCTCTGTATCCACATAGACATATCTATGTGAATAAGCTGGTGAGTATATCTGTGCATGCCAACATGTGTGCACACGTGTGTACATACATATATCTAAGTCTGTGTCTATATCCCCCTGTGTGAACGCCTATACACATGTATGTTTCTCTGTTACATCTGTATCTGTCACATAATTGTGAGTATATTTTTTACATTGGCATGTACACTTTGCACATGAACCCATGTGCACACCGAGATGAATGTGTGTTTGTGCTCTGCAGAAACCCGTGATGGCCCAGCAGCCGTGAAAGAGCAAGTTCATGAGCACAGAAGAGTACCACAAAGCACCCCACACTGTCTCCTCCACGTGGCCATCGCATCCCCATGGGCTCTGTGCTTCTTCTCACAGCTGCTTGTAGTCACCCTCCCAGTGAGAAATAAGAACTTCCTGTGTGGATCCACTTGTGAGATGGCGTTTCTCAGACTTCTGGCTGTCACCAGGCCACTGACCAGAGCCAGGACGCCTGCCAGCCTCTGACCTGGGAGATACAAAAGGATGTGATTTTCCTCTCAGATGATGCTCTCTATCCGAGGAACACCCAGATACTCTTTCCCTATGACCCTTTAACCCCGTCTCTTGCCTTTGTTGGGCCACATTCACAGATGTGATGGAAAGGATGGTCCAGTGGGGGCCCTGAGCATGTTCACATTTCTGACTTTGAGGGAGAGAGGCAGATACCAGAGTCTGTGGGTAAGATGGGAGAGTGAGCATTACAGACAGTGAACAAAGAGGGCTAGATTCCTCACCCACCCCACAGACCTTGTTCTCCACGTTTCCTTGTGGGTCACAGACAGGAGCCATAACACTGACCCCCACCCCAGAGTTTCCACCACCAGCCGCAGTGCCTCATTGAGGCCAAGTCTCTAACACAGGCTTTGGGGGTACACTACATAAGGACCTCACTTTCCTAGACACCTCATGCTTTAAACACAGGTTTCTTGCTCACACAAATGATGGCTTTGGGATTTATCAAGAATTCAGGTTTTCCAAAGCCAGGTGCATCAGAGCCAGTCTTGCTCATGACTGCACAGTCTGCTCTTCACAGCCACCCCACCTCTGTCAGGAGGCAGTCTCCTACTCCTCTTTCCCATCAGCTTGTGTCATGTTCCAGAAGTCCAGAGAACACTCAGGCCACAGCCACAAACATCCCAGTGTGCTCTGAGAAGGAACTTCGGAAGAAACCTGTCATGGCTCAGAGACCCACATCTCAGGAGTCCCACATTTGTGCCCTGTGTCCTTCTAGCAAAGGACTGCAAAATAAGCCAATCACAGCCACATGCAATGAGCCCTCCTGACTTCCAGAGGACAAAAGTCCAATCAAGGTGTCCATGGGATTTGCAGTCTAAGGCATAGGTGCCTGTTGCTCCTTCTGGGATTGAAGCCATCCCAAAACACCTTGACTTCAGTCACCACCCTCACCTTCATGTCCCCTTGCCCTGTATTGTGACTTCAGTCCCCATCCTCACCTTCATGTCCCCTTGCCCTGTGTGACTCTGAACAGCCGTGGTCCTGTCAGGACACCGTTTGTTGCACGTAGGGTGTGGCCGCCTCAGTATACTTGCAAAAACCCTATTTCCACAGACCATAGTTTCCTGATGTTCTAGATGGGTGTGGACTGGGGAGACACTGTCTGACCCACTACAGGGCTTGAGAGTTCAGAGACCTCAAAACTTTGCAGTGTCTCCCCAAACAGTGGGATCCTCATCGCTCTGATGAAAGCCAGAGGAAGACCAAGAGGTAGAGCATTGGCCAGGGAGCCCTGTTCAAATGGGGGTTCCTTTACTGCAAGGAGCAGAAATCCATGTAGACCTGTGGGGAAAGGCACAGAGTTTCTCCTGTGGTCCAGGGACACAAGCATCCAGCTTTGGGGAGTAGGAGGGTGGGGCATACCCTCACAGCCTCTGCCTCTCCCCACACCCCTGCTCTTCATTTTGTCTGTCAACTGTTCAGAATTCCAGCTGATGCCCCATGGTCTCTCTGGCTACAGCTCTGTGATTACCCCAGTCTGGCAAGCACAGCTCACCATCCCTTACTGCACCGGGCAGTCACCTAGGGCCAGGTACATCCTCAGTGCTGGCCACCTAGAGCAGGCCTGTGCTGGATGAGAATTCCCTGCTGTGCCCAAAGCTGGTTCAAGAATCCTTGTTTGGTTCTCCTGTCCTGGGATCCATGGCCCATTAATAAGTCATGGGGAAAGCCCCCTGATCCCTCTGTGGTCAAACTCTCCATGTAACCCACTCCTCAGTTCTGAGGTACCCAGGCCAGGCCTGCAGCTGGAGTTCTGTTGGGTGCTGCAAGAGCACAGGCCACACCTCACCTGCACTTTGCCACCTGCCTTTGGAACATCTCCAAGCGTCGAAAGTACCCCTCAAGTCTGCAGACCCTTTGCCTGGTGCCATCAAGCATGGGGTGAGGCGAACACTGGGCTGAGACCAAGACCCTTGTGCTGCCTCCCACCCTGCCTGCTGGCTCCCATTTGGAACCTTAAAGGGACAATATGTCCCTACTACACTTTGATAAAGCTACTTTGCCAAAAAGGACCCGTGATCCTAGACACCCCCAGCCCCCCCCCACACACACACACACACACAGAGAGAGAGAGAGAGAGAGAGAGAGAGAGAGAGAGAGAGAGAGGAGAGAGAGAGACCCAGACCCACAAAGATGTTCAGGACACACACTCCCATTCCCAAGGTCTCACAGCAGTCCCCTTGGGCCCCTTGGGCCCTAGAACTGAGCACACATCCAGGGAAATCTCCCACAAGACCCACCCCCAAGACAGGAACATGCCCCACCATGGCTGTTCTCGCCAAGGTAGGAGGCTATCACCATTGCTAATGCCTGAGCCATCCACACAGGGACCCAAAGCACCAAGCAAACATTTAAAGCTGCCTGTGACCCAAATCTATAGTCTATGCCATCCTCCTTCTAGAGCTCCTTACCATACCCACCTCCTACCAGATCTCCCAAGGTATCCACCGGCCAGAGCCCTACTCCAAGGAAGAGGCAGCCATGCCTCGAGAACACGGATGTTGTATTGACTAAGCCCCCAAGGATGAAGTGGCAACCTGAAGCTTTTCCTACAAGTCTGGTGGTGGCCAGGAAATAGTGATCCCAGGGAATCCACCTACTTTGTCTCTTCTCATTCATAGTTCCTTCAAGAATGTTCTATTGTACTTAAATGATATTTCATATGATCTGTAACTCTTGACATGGTGGTGACGGGTCCAAGTTAAATGATGGAATCTTACAGACTCATTTTCAACAGCATATACCTACAGGTATTTTAACAATTTCAGCCTGTGATGGTAAGAAGAATAAGGCTCAGCACTTGTAAGCAGGATGAGCCTACCCAGAAGGCACAGGGAACGCACCAGAAGGCAACACCCAAAGAGAAAACACTGGCCTATTCACATTATCTGGGCTCTCTTCTCTATGTTTAAGTGCATTAATTTTCTTTCCGGTTGCTTGTAAATTGCTTTTACAGCAAAATAAACCTGCTTTTTAGGAGATCTGTTTTGTATGTATGGGGGTGGGGTGTGTACACATTTGTGGGGACCAGAGATCAAAGCCAGGTATCTTCCTCAAGCATTTCTCCACTTTTGTTTTTTGAGTCACTGAACCTAGACATTGTCAGTTTGGCTAAACTGACTGGCTAATGGGGTTTGAGGCTCTTCCATCCCAGCTCTGTCTACCTCAGCACTGAGATTACAGATAAAATACTGCCACACACCACCTTTAAACTTTATCATAGAAGTAGCCTTCTCTGTTTTGTTTTCATTTTTGTTGTTGTTGTTGTTGTTGTATCAAGACAGACTGGTCTTGAACTCAGAGCCATCCTCCTGCTTCCTTCCCTGAGTGCTGGGATCACCACAATACCAGGCTTCTCTTTGTTTTATAAAAAATTAAATAAAATAAACTTGGTGTATTCTAAGTCATAGGCTCAGGATGGAATAGAGGAAATGTGTCTAAAGACCCCGTGTGTGGATAAGCTAGCTGAAGGGACAGCCGGAAGCACCCACCTTCTGTGAGGGACTTCCTGGCCAGCATTCCAGGAAGCCCCGGCTCAGGTGAGGCAGGAAAGGAGACAGCACTCAGAACATGGCATAGAGAGTTTGATGGCCACCTCCCATTGAGAGGATGGGTGGACACGTAAGTGTGGAGTCTGCCCAAAGGCGAGCATGAAGAGGGGAGGTTAATGTGTTTTAAAGCCACTTGGCCCAAATGAAATTATATAATTCAGGAAGGAACAAATCACACTGCTGATGAGAGTTTTTTTTTTTTTAAGGTAAAAAGAAAGGAAAGCAAAAAAGACGGAGTGTCTTGATGAGGGAGGAGTCGCAGTTGGGGGCTGCAGGCTATAAGCAAAGACGCCATCTCAAGGAGGGGACGGGGGCGTCCATTGCCTCCTTGTTGGCTTATAAAAGGTGGGCAGCCAGGCAGGCCTCACCTCACACCCAGGCAGCTTGTCGCCACACTCAAAGGATAGCTGGTGAGTAGCTTGGCAGTGTTAGAGGGGTGGGTGTTGCTGTGTCCGCCAGCTCCTCTGCAAGGCTATTCTCTGTCAGGCTTACTGGGAAGCCAGGTGTGAGCACCAAGCAGAGAGCTACTTATGGTCTGTGGTCCAGGATCATGCACCCTCCTGGGGACTCTGACACTCCAGAGCTGTCCATGGTGGAGGGCAGGTGAAGGTGTCCCTCAATGGAACACTTCTCATCTCAAGCAGAGCCCAAAGAGCACACTGGGCAGACAGGTCTGCAATGCTCCAGTGATCGGGTTCCTGGGGCTCAGGAACCAGGGTCAACTAGCACCCATCACCTAGCCTGAGTGGATGAAGTCTTTATAACGATTCGTGATGGCACCACCATTTCCTCTAGTTGGGTCTCCCCTGCTCTATGTGGGACACCCCAGCAGTGCTGTGAAGAGGAGAGAGTGGGCATTTTAAACTCTGATGGACGGCTCTTTCTGTACAGTCAAGGAGGGGCTAGAAAGTAAAGGTCAGCTAAAGGGTCTTCAGATGAAGCCTGGAGCATCTTCTAATGGAATCTGAAATGTCAGGGGTGGGGACAGGAGGAGTACTCCAACGAGTACCCCTTCACGCACACAGCAGCAGCCCTCTCCTGTCATTCCAAAGGGCTCTGTGAGGAGAGGCATGCGTGCAGACTCATTCTGGAGTCTCAGCAGGCTAGGTCTGAAGTCCTGGGTTATTGTGGGGGCTGTGGGGTGTGCACTCACTAGGGATGGAGGAGGCTAAGTATCCTCTGTTGCCTGCCTGGCTCTCAGTGTCAGGAGATCCTGGGCCAAGTGCGGAGAAGGACCATGCAGTGAGGTCCCAAACCCTAACTACTTCTCAGGTGGAACAAATTGTTCCCCCGCCTCTGCTGCCCCCCAGACCGCCACATAAACCTGCTCCCCACCAAGATCTGGGTGCCTACCTCCCGACTCATCACACAGATGGACAGACAGGCTCAAGAATGTCCCAAGGCAGCCACCTGTGCACGGCTCACACACCTCTCTCCTGAGAAGTGTAGCTATGTGCCCCAAACACATGCATTTGTATACCTGGCATGCACATGCATGTACCAAGCACACGAGCATCTGCATACACAACCTAGGGTCCCAGCTTTGTGCATACAACTTACTCTTACATGTCTATCCCCAGGCTATAGCATCCCCTGTGAGATCCCATCTCCAGAGCATCGTCGAGGAAGTCAGGAGCATGGCAACTCTGAGGGCATGGCTCCTGTGCTTGCTGCTGTTAGCCTTGGTCCTCCCAGGAGCTTCCAGCCGAGCCCACCAGCACTCCATGGAAACACGAAGTAAGTGTCTGGCTTATAGTGGGCAGCCTCCCTCGACCTCCCCTCCGTACCCTTCCTAGATGCCTTGAGTGCCCAGAACCTGAATGGGACTTGACCATCTCCTAAGCCAAAGCTACCTTGCCATGTGCTCAGTCTGGAGGTTGAGCTCTTGGTAATAAGATCCTGTTGAATGGGCCTCTCCTCATAATGGTCCTGTCCCCCTGTCCTCACCATGCCCCTACCCATCTTATCTGGGTCCCTTAAGAACTTGGCAGGGCGGGGAAGGGGGGTGGAGTGGGACAAGAAGGAAATATTGCTCCTGGTATACATTGAATTAATTTTCCAAAGCCATACCACTGCCCAGATATCCCCTGGATCACATTGGGTGCCAACATGGCCTGGTGCTTAGGTTTCCATCAGCTTAGGTGTTCCGTGTGGAAGACACTGCACCTGTGTGTCTTGCATCCCATATGCTGCCCTGGCTCTTTCCTCTCCAGCCCCTGACATCAATCCAGCCTGGTACACAGGCCGTGGGATCAGGCCTGTGGGCCGCTTCGGCAGGAGGAGGGTAGCCCTGAGGGATGTCACCGTACCTGGCCTGCGGTGCCGGCTAAGCTGCCTCACGCTGGATGGAGGTGCCAAGTCCTCTCAGCATGGATGACAGCCCAGCTCATGAAGACAGTGATGCTGGGCCCAACACCCTCCCTCTCCCTACAGAGCCTCCCCCACCCTCCCTTTTCTCTGCTTTTCCTTGAATCTAATAAAAGTGCTGGCCTTGTTTACTGTACACCTGTAGCCGTGTGATAACAAAGATGTTTTCCCTGGGGGGAGGGGGTTAACCAGGAAAGAAACTCAGAGCCCAGCATCCTCTTTGGAAAGAAGAGGCTCCGACCTGCCCCCAAAACAGCCGAGACCTCCTCACCAGTCCCTGCAGAGCTTGACCTGGTCCCTTGATAACCTGCATGAAGGGAAGGGAGTGAAAATTGACATCAGTGTTCCTGTAAATTCTTGTTCCCCCAAAGCCACACCACTGCCCAGAAATGGGGTGCCCCTTCCTTGGTCACTTGCTCCCACAAGCTCCTACCCACCCAAAGTACCCTGAATGCATACTCAGCTTGCACACTGCATAAAGCCAGGGGGACCACATACTACAGTATTAAGATACTTGATCCCAAAGAATGGCTGCACAGTGTCCCTGTCATGACCCATGTCCTTCTCCCAACATTTCTAAGACTAATGTTTAGAGCTATTTTGGATATGCTGCAAAAATTAGAAGATACAGGGATGGTACAAGGAGCCCCGTCCTTGGAGATCCATTCCCAGCACCCAGCAGAACAAGGAACATTCATTCAGGCCCACGAAGCCAAATAGTGCCAACACCCAGAACCTGTAGTATCCATTCGGTTCATGTTCACCACTATGTCTGCTGTTCGGCAAAGGCATTGCTTGGCTTCACCAGTACAGTGACACATGGTATCACCACCATGAACATACCCTGCTTCTTGTCCCTTGCAGAATCCTGGCAGCCACTTACACATGTGGTCACATCACCCTCCTTCCTGCTCAGGGGAGAATCCCAGAGAGACTTGACCCCAATCATTTGGATCCTTTTATGTCCCCCTTTAAGTCACACGGGATGTCTCTGTGACCTTCCTTAAACAATTTGGAATCAGGGCACACACACACACCCTACTTGGGTACCCGAGTCAGAGTACCCAACACTGCTGGTGTCCTTAGAGAAGGGGGAAACTCAGGATTTTAGGGACACTCCATGGGAAGCTGGGGCAGCAATGAGATTCACCTGCCAGTGGCTTCTTAGCAGCCTCATCAGCCAGTGCGACACCTCCTCCAGCTCAGAAAGTGCCCTCCTACCCACAGACCAACTTGGGCCTCCTCCAGGGTCATCTGGCTGCCATCTAAGCTGTTCTGCTCAGGCTTCACGGGTCATCTGCTGTGTGACTGTTTACTGGGGAGACAGGCTGTCTCCCTTTCTGTTCTCCCCACGCCCTGCGCACTGCAGCATCTTCTAAACCACTTGCACCTGGGGCAAAATGGCATGCAGCTGAGTTGTGGGTCAGGCACGGGGAGTACCTGGGATCTCAGACAAGGTCTAATGACCCCCCACACACACACACCCCTCCTTCTACGCAGGCTGGCTCGTGTTCAAGACTTCCTGCAGGTAACAACAGCTGCTCTTACAGCAATGGTGACAGTGGCCTGCCGTGCTTGGAGGACTGGCTCGCACAGCAGTTCTCCAGGAAGCGACCATCTCCTTATCCAGAAAGATGAATGGAGGCATATTCATTTTCCCCCAGAGTCTTGGAGCAGTTTTAAAACATGCCGTAAATTCCAAAAGATGACTGTAGTGACGATCCCACCTGGACTCATCAGTTATCCTGTATGCTGTCTTCCCTCTACCCATCCTTATCCTAGAGCCACCGATTCTTAGTGGTGACCAAGGTGTGGCCCCCAATGGCTCAGCACATTCTCCCAAGAACAAGACAAAATACAAGCCAATAATTGTGTGCGCTGGTTTTCTTGGTCGCTGATCTTATTGCTGTCTTTAGTCATACATTGACCTTCGGAAGCACCTGGTGGGCTGACCTTTAAAATAACCCTTTTAAAATTCCCCCTGGTGGTGTGCCTGGCTGTGCTCCTGCACTTCCTGTCATAGAAAAGGACCTGGGCCTCAGCTGGACACTGTGTCCCACTGTCCAAAGGCCCTGGTTCCCACCTCGACATGCTAACCTTGATGATGAGCTCGGGGCCCTGCCTCTCAGCTGTAAGAGATTTCTCCAGTGTGATTCCAGAGCATCATTGAGTTTCACCTGCCTGGTGGGGGAGGAGGCACGGAAGCAGCACGGTACCAGATCCGTCCGGTCTTGGGCTTTCTGGTGGAGTGTGTCAAGGGGAGCAATACTCATCAGTCAAGACAGAGGGAAGACTGGCAACCAGACAGACAGGCACGCCACAAATCTCCCTGGTGTTTCCTCGCTTCCTACTTCCTCAAAACAATGACTTTGCTCTTAGAAGGTGCACCTGAGTGTCTAGGCACCTGGGACAGGACGGAAGGATTTGCCTTAGGTAATACTAGAGCGCCACCTAGTGGTCTTCGGGGCCAGGGCCTCTCATTACCTCTAGAAGGGGTTCCCCTGCTGGCGGAACGATTCCCAGCTCTGATGGACACCTTGGGGATGAAGGAGACAGCCCGGGATGCCAGATGTCACTTCCCCTAACTCACTTGTGAAAGCGGCATCATGTGGCCACTACCCATCTCCCCTAGCCGTCAGAAAAGCAGGTGCACAACAGCACTTGACATTTCCTCGCTGATCATGAGAACAAGCCCTTCAGTGCCAGGCCCACATCTGTCCAGTGATCACAGGAGTTTCCTCTAGGTCCAGCCAGGACTATATCAGTACCCAAAAAGTCAGGGTTGTTTCCAGGTCCCAGAACTGAGGCTGGATCCCTCTAGGGGTGCAGTGGACCCAGAAGGCTCCCTCCAGACCTCAGGCAAGGCTCTCCCTAGGCTGAGCCCCACTTAAAGCTTGAAGGCAGGAAGCTGGGGTGGATCTGTCCAGGCAAAGCCAATGAGAGCAGAGGGCACCAGACACCTCAGGCACTGGCTAGCTCCTGGCCAACCTGAACTCACTTTGGCTGAGAAGTTGGAGTAAAGTGGGAAAGAGGATTCCACGTTTGTTCATTTGAGTTTACGGTAGACACAGTGGGGCCACCTTCCTCGGTGACATAACAATGTTCCATTTTGGGGTGTTCTCTGGGGTTTGCTTTATTCTGTTAGTTTTGTTGTTTGTTTTGTCTTTGTTTCACTATGCAGCTCAGAACAAGCTTGCCTTTCTCCTGCATCAGGCTTGCATGCCCTGGAATTAGAGGCCTATATCACCACACTCAACAAAGGTGTGTCATTACAGACTCAACAGCTTATCACACTCCCAGAAGCAAAGTTTTTTTTTTTTAAAAAACAAAACAAAAGCCAGCTTTGCCCCCACTAAATGGCCACATTTGAAATGCCTCCATCTTGCCATAGCAAATGTCAAGAGAGAGACCCTCTGGGGCTTTCCTCCCTAGACAAGGACCTGAGTTTCTCTATAAACACAAGAACTCATGATGCAAATAACACAATCACCATCAGGACAGACAGCCAACACAGGCCAATACCTATGCCCACCCTCGTTACACTTGCCCGAGACCTCACCTTGTTTAATGCCCACAAGCCAGACAGTCTTATGTGTGCAGAAAGACTGTCAGGTCATGGGTCCTAGTGAAGCCCTGTGAAGTGGTCAGATTGTCAAGACATTTAATATTTAGAGAGAAGGACACATAGACAATGCAGGGGAGACTCTAGAGTCCTGGCACCATCAGAGAGAAGCCCGGCTCTGTCCATTCCCAGCTGGAAGAGGGACACTTCCATCCCAGGCACTCCAGACTCTGTCTCTCCAGGGTCATCTCACTGAAACATGACACCTTTGCCTCATCGCTCCATTTCTTCCTTGAGTGATGCCTTTATCAGCCCCTTCTCCCCTGGCAACTCCCAGGACCACGGTGGTCCAGTTATGGACCAGAAGCCCCAGGATAAAGCATCTGTCTTCCCATCACATGGATCAGAGAATTTCCCCAGTTCATGCTTCTGCTCTGCTTTGTTTAGCTCTCCTGTGCTGTAGCAAGGCAGCTGAATGGGACCATCCAGGTGGGGCGGGCACACTGGCTCAGGGCACCCAGGAATGGGGTGGTGTCTGGTAAGGTGGGGCTGACAGTTCTGGGACTGGATCCTATCCCTGACAGTTCCCAGCAGCTTTGGCAAGCAGTTATTGTTCTGGAAGCCTCCAGGGCTCAGGCATAATCCATCTTCAACAGAGAATACGAAGGGAGGACCAGCCACCAGCCATCTTCTCAAGACGTCACTCCACACAATCTCCTGCAGTGGCAGCAACATAGCATCTGTCATGGACAGCACTGGCTCTTCCTGGCAGCGGGTTCCTGGCTCAGAGACACCGCCTCACCTTCCTGTGAGCTGCTCCCCCTGTCTCCTGCTCTCTGCAGTAGCTCCTGGGCTGTAGGAAACAGGGGTTTACTGGAGAGGGAATCCCGGCCCAGCAGAACCCTGACCCAAGCCCTCAGGCCCCTCCCAGCCCCAGGACACCGGAAGAAGACGCAGGGGAAGAGCGCAGTGGCGAGCTCCCACTCTGCTGTGGAGCCCCATCACTCACCAACTGTGCTGAAGACCTCCGACACCTGGTAGTTCAGCTTGGCCGAGGTTTCCATGAATAGCAAGTTTTTGCTCTCCGCAAACTCCTTCCCTTCCTAAAGGAAAAGGTCAGTGTGTTTAATGAGAGTCCCCCCATGGACGTCTGGTTGACTCACAACAAGAAACTGGAATACACCTATAATCCCAGCACTCAGGAAGCTGGGGCAGTAGGACCGACCGTGAGTTCCAGGCCAGCCTTGAACACATTAAGACCCGCCTCAAGACAACAGAGAAAAGACTGGTTGTGCTGGGTCACATGTGTGCGCACACTCTCCACACAGACTATCCCATATACACGATCCCTGTGTGCATACGTGTACACACACCTCCTACATCAATCTCCAACCAAAGGGGGAACTAACAGGGACTCCTCTGTATTTCTGCACGCATGATGGCATGTGCATGTGGGATTCCATGTGGAGGCATTAACATGTATGAGTTTGGAGGCACACGTGTGTATGTGTGCTTGTGAAGAGTATATTCATGCTTGACTCCACATGTGTGTGAGCACGTGTGCTTATGAAGTATGAGCATATATGTGGGTAGAGGGGTCATGGGTGTGTATGCAAGTGCAAGTCTGTAGGTGGACACATGAGTGCCTGAAGCACAGCGTGAGCGTGTGTGCGTGTGTCTGTGTGGGGGGTGTGTGAGTGTGTACATGTGTGTGTGTGTGTGTGTCTGTGTGTCTGTGTGTCTGTGTGTGTGCATGCATGTGTGTGTATGTGTGTGTCTGTGTGTGTGCATGTGTGTATGTGTGTGTGTGTGCGTTTCTGTGTGTGTCTGTGTGTGTATGTGAATGCGTGTGTGTATGTGTGTCTGTGTGTGTGTCCGTGTGTGTCCGTGTATGTCCGTGTGTGTCCGTGTGTGTGTGTGTGTGTGTGTGCACATGTGTATGTGTGTGTGTGTGTGTGTGTCTGTGTGTGTGTGTGTCTGTGTGTGTGTGTCTCTGTGTGTGTGTGTATGTGTGTATGTGTGTGTATGTCTGTGTGTCTGTGTGTCTGTGTGTGTGTGTCTGTGTGTGTGTCTGTGTGTGTGTGTGTGTGTCTGTGTGTGTGTGTGTGTGTCTGTGTGTCTGTGTGTGTGTGTCTGTGTGTGTGTGTCTGTGTGTGTGTGTGTGTGTGTGTCTGTGTGTCTGTGTGTGTGTGTGTGTGTCTGTGTGTGTGTCTGTGTGTCTGTGTGTGTGTGTCTGTGTGTGTCTGTGTGTGTCTGTGTGTGTGTGTGTGTGTGTGTGTGTCTGTGTGTCTGTGTGTGTCTGTGTGTGTCTGTGTGTGTGTGTGTGTGTGTATGTCTGTGTGTCTGTGTGTGTGTGTGTGTGTGTGTGTATGTCTGTGTGTCTGTGTGTGTGTGTGTGTGTGTGTGTATGTCTGTGTGTCTGTGTGTATGTCTGTGTGTGTGTGTGTATGTGCCCGTGTGGTGCACAGGTGTCAAGGTCTCAAAAGCCCTCAAGTCCACAGAGACAAGGACTCCCTCCTGCTGCCTTCCACCATGCGGCACCTGGAAGGTCACTTCCCGCTCCTCGCCCAGGTCCGTTTTGTTGCCGACCAACATCACCACCACCTCTCCTGGGTGGAACTCCTTCTCCAGGTCCTGCAGCCACTGCTGGGCCTTGTGAAAGGAACCCTAAAGAGACAGAGCGGAAACCATGCTGGAGTTCTCCTTGTTTAGCCAGAAGAGAAAGGCAAAGGTCCCACATCAAGGCCTTTCCCCAGAATGCAATGCCAAGGAACTACTCTGGTCCCCTGGGAGGGCAGCCAGGATGGGCTGACCCTGGTAGGGGAGGATGGTGCAACCAGACCACACACCAGAGAGCCAGGTCACAGGGCAATTGGGGTCAGGAGCTCCACTCCGGACACCATTTTGTGCAAGAGAGTTCAAGGGAACTATTATCGCCCCAGACCAGCTCCTCATAGGCCAGGTGGTGGGGACTTGGCCCTGCATCCTTTGGCACTTTTCTCCTGTCCTCTGGAGTTAGGGTTGCTGTGCGGACCCATCTCCAGACATACTGTCTGGATCCACTGGAACTTTTTCTCTGAGACCTTCTCCCAGGCCTCCTCTACTCAGTGTGCCTCCCTGCCTCCTCCCATGCAGTATGGCTACTTCCCACATCCCTGCCTCCTCTTAGAGGCTATGGAGCAGCAAGCTCACCCTACCCTAGGCCAGGCTGGACACACACAGACATGTGAGTCCAGTTCTTCAGCGTCACCCCCATGGGTGCTTCTACACCCTCTGGTGATGCAAGATGGATGGCCTCTGACAGTGGGCTGCGTCTGTAACAGGCCCCTGCCATCTCAGCAGCACCCCAGCACCACTGATAGTGATGATTAGGGGTAAGGAGTGTGCCGGGAGACTGCAGAGAAACAGAGCCTAACTCTGCCTGTGAGGGGTTACCAAGAGGGCTTCCTGAATGAGGTAAGTAGTATGGGCTTAATAGTCCCTTTTCATTGATAGAGCAGTTCCCATAAAACACGACGCCAGGCATGTTCCGTTGCCATTGATCCCTGAAGAAGGCAGGAAACAGTATAGTTGGCCAGGGGAGGAGGTGGGTGGTAACCCTACCTTCCGAGTGATGTCATATACCAGGAGTGCAGCATTGGCACCCCTGAAGTAGAGGTGGCAGACGCTGTGGTACTTCTCCTGGCCAGCTGTGTCCCAGATCTCAAGCTTCAGAGATGAGGAGCCAATATCCACCACCTTCGTGAAGAATGCACCTGCAGCAAGGAGGCCAGTGAGTGTTTGCTGGGGATAATAAGGTGGTCATCAGTGACTGCTAGATTGCCAGGGTGGTCTATGCTCAGCAGCCCAGTGAGAGACAGCGGGGCGCGTGCTGATGGAGGCTGAGTGAATGCCTGGTCCAGAAGCCAGAACTTCCCAATAAAGTCAAGCACAGCTGGCAACTGCTCGTAGATTTCCACCTGGGGTGGAGCTAAACCCTTGGGATGCAGTAAAAGACCTCTGGAGGAATTGGAAATGGAAGTGGGTGGGGAGGGGGTTAGGGTGGGGGAGGAAATTCTCAAAGAATAGATTTCAAATATATCTTTTTTAATGTATACAAGTGCTATGCCTACAGACCAGGAGAGGATTGTGAGCTGCCATGTGGATGCTGGGATTTGAACTCAGGACCCCTGGAAGAGCAGCCATCTGCTCTTAACCTCTGAGCCATCTCTCCAACCCTATATGTCTATTTTTTTAAGGAACGTAATTAGAGATGAAATCATCAGGGGTAGGCACAAGCAGACTTCATGGCTCCTGACCCCTGTTGTATCTCAGCCCACACACATGCAAGTGCAGAAAGACCCTACATGCTGCCCAATGTGTAACCTCAAAAACCAGGCAATTTTGGCATCAGCTAATGACAGTGGCTAAAAGCAAAGGCAGCCCGGGCTTTCTAAGGACTGACTGTTGAGGTGTCTTTTAAAAAACTAATTTTCAGGGCTGGAAAGCAGGCCCACAGTAGAGTGCTAGCCTCATATGCATAAAGCAGTCCTGAAGCTCATTCCCAGCAGAGAGCCTCAGCACGAGGGACTCCTACCCACCCCAACCCCTGATCACGCCATGGCTCGCTCTCTTTGACCGGGCCTCTGGAGGCTGGACCATCCACTTAGGGAGCTAAGAAAACCCCCAATGGTATTGAATAACAAGAATGACAGTCATGGGGAGGGGGTTGCTCTCTAAATTAAAACATGCCATGTATGGCGGCACACACTTATCATCACAGCACATGGGAAGCAGAAGCATGAGGGGAGTTCCAGGCCAGGCTGAGCCTCATAGTGAGACCTTGTCTCACATACATACTTACATACATATCCACATACATGCTCACATACATACTCACATACAAACATATATTTACATACATACATGCATACTCACATATATGCATACATACATACATAACAGCAAGCATACAGAGAGGTTTTCCCTCTCTTCCCTTATAGCATCTACAGCCCCACTCCAGACCTAGTGGACCAAACCCAAGAGAAAGGGGGTCAGTATATGATGCTGATGAATTGTACAGTCCATGTGACATTAGAGCTACAATCATAAGGATGCAGTGAGAACCAGGAAAAGTCGAGGGAAGCCTAGGTACATGGCGTCAGGCATAGAGCAAGTTCTCAATAGAGTAAGTTAATTAGGGAGCCTCTTTAGCCTCATTAGCAGGCTGTCCTCACTGCCAGTCCCCCACACTCAAGCCTCCTAGGACAAAGCCTCTGCCCCTGAATCCACACACACAAAAATGCCAGCTGAGCTGAAACTTGACCCCTAGTGAAGGTTGTTTGCACACACACTTCCAGAACATTGTGCCTGCCCGCCCTTGATGGACAGCCAGTCCCTCCCTGAAGTTCCGGCATACCCAGCCTTGGGTTTTAGGACAGGGGCCATCCCGAAGCAGACCCCATCCCCATCTGCCCCTCCCAGGGCTCCCCTCACATCCCCATCTGCCCCTCCCAGGGCTCCCCTCACATCCCCATCTGCCCCTCCCAGGGCTCCCCTCACATCCCCATCTGCCCCTCCCAGGGGCCCCTCCCAGGGCCCCTCACATCCCCATCTGCCCCTCCCAGGGCTCCCCTCACATCCCCATCTGCCCCTCCCAGGGCTCCCTCACATCCCCATCTGCCCCTCCCAGGGCTCCCCTCACATCCCCATCTGCCCCTCCCAGGGCTCCCCTCACATCCCCATCTGCCCCTCCCAGGGCTCCCCTCACATCCCCATCTGCCCCTCCCAGGGCTCCCCTCACATCCCCATCTGCCCCTCCCAGGGCTCCCCTCACATCCCCATCTGCCCCTCCCAGGGCTCCCCTCACATCCCCATCTGCCCCTCCCAGGGCTCCCCTCACATCCCCATCTGCCCCTCCCAGGGCTCCCCTCACATCCCCATCTGCCCCTCCCAGGGCTCCCCTCACATCCCCATCTGCCCCTCCCAGGGCTCCCCTCACATCCCCATCTGCCCCTCCCAGGGCTCCCCTCACATCCCCATCTGCCCCTCCCAGGGCTCCCCTCACATCCCCATCTGCCCCTCCCAGGGCTCCCCTCACATCCCCATCTGCCCCTCCCAGGGCTCCCCTCACATCCCCATCCGCCCCTCCCAGGGCTCCCCTCACATCCCCATCTGCCCCTCCCAGGGCTCCCCTCACATCCCCATCTGCCCCTCCCAGGGCTCCCCTCACATCCCCATGCCCCTCCCAGGGCTCCCCTCACATCCCCATCTGCCCCTCCCAGGGCTCCCCTCACATCCCCATCTGCCCCTCCCAGGGCTCCCCTCACATCCCCATCTGCCCCTCCCAGGGCTCCCCTCACATCCCCATCTGCCCCTCCCAGGGCTCCCCTCACATCCCCATCTGCCCCTCCCAGGGCTCCCCTCACATCCCCATCTGCCCCTCCCAGGGCTCCCTCACATCCCCATCTGCCCCTCCCAGGGCTCCCCTCACATCCCCATCTGCCCCTCCCAGGGCTCCCCTCACATCCCCATCTGCCCCTCCCAGGGCTCCCCTCACATCCCCATCTGCCCCTCCCAGGGCTCCCCTCACATCCCCATCTGCCCCTCCCAGGGCTCCCCTCACATCCCCATCTGCCCCTCCCAGGGCTCCCCTCACATCCCCATCTGCCCCTCCCAGGGCTCCCCTCACATCCCCATCTGCCCCTCCCAGGGCTCCCCTCACATCCCCATCTGCCCCTCCCAGGGCTCCCCTCACATCCCCATCTGCCCCTCCCAGGGCTCCCCTCACATCCCCATCTGCCCCTCCCAGGGCTCCCCTCACATCCCCATCTGCCCCTCCCAGGGCTCCCCCACATCCCCATGCCCCTCCCAGGGCTCCCCTCACATCCCCATCTGCCCCTCCCAGGGCCCCTCACATCCCCATCTGCCCCTCCCAGGGCTCCCCTCACATCCCCATCTGCCCCTCCCAGGGCTCCCCTCACATCCCCATCTGCCCCTCCCAGGGCTCCCCTCACATCCCCATCTGCCCCTCCCAGGGCTCCCCTCACATCCCCATCTGCCCCTCCCAGGGCTCCCCTCACATCCCCATCTGCCCCTCCCAGGGCTCCCCTCACATCCCCATCTGCCCCTCCCAGGGCTCCCTCACATCCCCATCTGCCCCTCCCAGGGCTCCCCTCACATCCCCATCTGCCCCTCCCAGGGCTCCCCTCACATCCCCATCTGCCCCTCCCAGGGCTCCCCTCACATCCCCATCTGCCCCTCCCAGGGCTCCCCTCACATCCCCATCTGCCCCTCCCAGGGCTCCCCTCACATCCCCATCTGCCCCTCCCAGGGCTCCCCTCACATCCCCATCTGCCCCTCCCAGGGCTCCCCTCACATCCCCATCTGCCCCTCCCAGGGCTCCCCTCACATCCCCATCTGCCCCTCCCAGGGCTCCCCTCACATCCCCATCTGCCCCTCCCAGGGCTCCCTCACATCCCCATCTGCCCCTCCCAGGGCTCCCTCACATCCCCATCTGCCCCTCCCAGGGCCCCCTCACTTACACCCCACGGTCGGCAGGACGCTGCTGAAGTCCTGCTTCATGTACCGAAGGACCAGGCTGGTCTTGCCCACAGAACTGCTTCCAAGCAGAACCAGCTTGCTCACACAGGGCTGGCCAGAAGTAGTGCTGACCTGCGGCAGCCCAGCAGCCTGCGCCATAGCCTGCAAACAACTGCAGAAGACTGAGGTGAGTGGGAAACCTTGGCAAGCCCACACACACACACACACACACACACACACACACACACACACACACACACACACACACACACACACCACACACACACACACACACACACACACACACACCACACCACACACACACACACACACACACACACACACACACACACACACACACACACACACACTCACACACACACACACACACACCACACTCACACACACACACTCACACACACACACACACACTCACACACACACACACACACACACACTCACACACACACACACACACACACTCACACACACACTCACACACACACACACACTCACACACACACTCACACACACACACACTCACACACACACACTCACACACACACACACACTCACACACACACACACACACACACACTCACACACACACACTCACACACACACACACACACACACACACACACACTCACACACACACACACACACACACTCACACACACACACACACACTCACACACACACACACACACACACACACACACACACACACTCACACACACACACCACACCACACACACACACACACACACACACACACACACACACACACACACACACACACTCACACACACACACACACACACACACACACTCACACACACACACACACACACACACACACACACACACTCACACACACACACACACTCACACACACACACACTCACACACACACTCACACACACACACACACACACACACACACACACACACACTCACACACACACACACACTCACACACACACACACACACTCACACACACACACACACACACACACACACACACACACACACACACACACACACACACACACACACACACACACACACACACACACACACACACTCACACACACACACACACACACACACACATACACACACACACACACACACACACACACACACACACACCACACACACACACACACACACACACACACACACACACACACACGGAGTTGGGGGGAGAGGCTGCTTCCTGGATAGAATCCAGGTACCTTGAGCAGAGATCCAAAAGCAGCTGTGCTGGGAAGCTGTCTGCTGCTTGACCAGGGGCTGTGGGGCCTCACTACAGTGGCCTCCACCAGCATCACTCTGCCAGCTTTTTTATCCTAATTCGCTCACGCCCTGTTTCTCACTGCTTACAAACTTATCCCAAGCACCCAAGAGAGGTCAAAAGCACCTGCACCTGCGAACCTCTCTATTGTTCCTGGATTAAAGTCGGTGTTTCCAAATTTTCACCTAGGAAAATCCCCTCAACCCAGGAGAGAAGGATTAAAAAAAAAGTCACCTCATTATCAATAGCACAGACCTCCCAGACCCAAGCAGGTGCAGCTCCCTTCCTGTCTGCATCAGCCTATGCTTCCCAGGGTTTGCCTTTTCCCTCAAATCCTGTTTTCCAGTTAAAACTTCTCTCTGTAGTGGGGGGGGGGTGGCAGGGTAATCTTCTAGGACCAGGAATGGTAAGGTACCCCTACAATCCCAGCGTGCCAGAAGCTGAGGCTGGAGGATGCCAAATTAGAGACCTGTCTGGTCTACACAGTAAGACTCCATTAAACAAGAGGGAGGAGGAAATGAGGGGAGGGAGGGAGGAAGAGAGGAAGGAAGCCAGGCACGGGGGGGGGGCAGGATTTCAACACGCCCATCCTTTCTGTTGTCTTTGAGGCCTCAGTGCTCAGCTCTGTAGTAAAAACACAGAAGCCCTGCATGGAGTTAACGACAGCAGCTTCCTGGCACGTCAGACTGTGCAGGAGCTATGTGCCCAAAGCTCACTCTCACAGGAACTCCCAAGCCCCTGAAAGAAACCTCCACAGACCCGTGTGCTCTCTTTCTTTTCTTTCTTTCTTTTTTTTCTTTCCGAGACAGTTTCTCTGTGTAGTCCTGGCTGTCCTAGAACTCTATTTGTAAACCAGCCTAGCCCAAACTCACATAGATCCGCCTGCCTCTACCTTCCTCCTCCTCCCAAGTGCTGGAATTAAAGGCACCACCACCACACCTGGAATCTTTCTTTATAACCCATGTGTGAAGACATCAGGTTTCTTGTACCCCGGCCTATTGCTGGTGACCTCTTTATGCTGTCACGGCCACATATGTTCCTATGAGCTCTGCATGGGGCTGTGGTTCAGAACAGAGGTCTCATCTCATACAAACAGCACAGGGCAAGAAGTTTTTTGAGTGTGGTGCCCCCAACCCAGAGAAGGAAGACACTATCTGGCTGTCTCTTTTGTGTGTTCATAGCCTCCTGCCTGGTTCTACTGTGTCATGAAGTGATTGAAAGAATGGTGAGACTGTGGTGTCACTCCCCCCCCCCATGTTTATTATCTGGACCACTTCTAGGAATGTCCCCTAATTAATGTCTACACACATGGGTGGCTAGTCTCTCAAACAGAGCCTTTCTCCCACCACAGTGGGCAAAGGCTGGGTGGGAACAGAGTGGGGGCAGGGGCTGTACAGGGAAGACAGACAGGAAGCACAACACAGACCAGGTGAGACTGTGGTGACAGAAGAAAAGAGCATAGCACAGATACTAGGTCTCAAAGAATCCTAATTCCAAGGAGCAGTTGCAGAGAAAAATAGCTGGAGTCCAAGAGAGAAGGCTTCAGGCTTCCTCTGCCACTGGGAGGAACTCAGGCCAGCAGCACAGCAGTGACCAGCATCATAGCAGCTTGGGACCCATCCCAGGGGACCTCTAAAGTTTCCCCATGCATTAGTTTCAGGGCAGGATCAGAAACAACTAAGTAGTCTGTTTAAGGCTTTTAAAACCCTATTCACCCATGTGGTGGTCTGAATAAAAATGGCCCCCATAGGCCCATATGGAGTGGTACTATTAGGAAATGTGACCTTGTTGAAGTAGGTGTGGCCTCATCGGAGGAAATGTGTCACCGTGGGAGCAGACTTTGAGGTCTCAGAAGCTCAAGCCAGGCCTAGTGAGTGGCTCACTGTTTGTTCCTGCTGCCTGCTGATCCAGATGTAGAACCCTCAGCTCCTTCTCCAGCACCACAGCTGCCTGCGTGCCACATGCTTCCTGCCATGACGATAATGGACTAAACTTCTGAACTGTAAGCCAGTCCCAATTAAATGTTTTCCTTTAGAAGCATTGCCATGGTCATGGTGTCTCTTCACAGCAATAAAACCCTAACTAAGACAACCCAGCATCTCAAAAATTAACTTAAAATTAAAATACAGATGACCAAAGCCTGAAGCCAAGTCCAAGAGCCACTTCTAGAATTGCCTTTGCTTCTTTCAAGTTTGGCAACAATGCCTAGTACATAGTAGGTGCTCAACACACACCTAAGGGATGGATGGATGGATGGATAGATGGATGGATGGATGGATGGATGGATGGATGCATGCATGTATGCATGCATGTTTGTAGTGAGTGGATATGTGGGTGAGTTGATGGATGCAAGAGTGAGTGAATACACAGGTGGGTAGATGGACAAATGATATCTGGAAAGATGGCTGTATATATAGTTGCATGGATGGAGGTGAGTGAGTAGATGGATGGATAGATAGATAGATAGATAGACAGACAGACAGACAGACAGACAGATGGGTGGGTAGATGGTTGGATGGATAGATAGATAGATGGATGGGTGGGTGGATGATGGGTGGATGGGTGGATGGATGGGTGGGTGGGTGGATGGGTGGATGGGTAAATTGATAGCTGGATAGACAGGTGGGAGAGTAGGCGGGTAAGTTGGTGGGTGATTGGTTGGAGAGGATGGATGGATGAATCGGTTGACTAAAGGGTGGATGGACAGGATGAATATTTTACCCACTACCTATGTTTTGAAATATGTGACTGAACTGAGAGAGACACAGAGACAGAGAGATCAGTCAGCCTCACGGAGTGATATGTACAGCCTCCACCCAGAAACTGTACCCTTTGAGCCTAATGGCAAGCCAGAGTCCAGAATCCTGACTAGGGACCAGGAGGGACATGCTGTCTTGGAGTTCAGGCTCTGCCAGGAGCCATTTGTCAGCTCCACACCAAACAGATCAGAGATCTTCCTCACTAAAGCTCTGGTCCTGCTCACTGTCACCAGAGTCAGTGCAACTCTCAGCAGTAACAGCCCCTGCCTGATGTCATACCTGCCACCCTAGCTCCTCCTCCACCATGTCTCCATCTCCAACAACCAACGACATAGACACAGGCCCGCCATCACAGAGCCACACTCCCAAACCCCTTGGTTGAAGTGATTGCGGCACGTAAATAAGCATACCTATCTCATCAGTGGCTCAGGTTTCTCACTGGGTTGTGACCACCACCCTGAAGCTGGAATGTCTTTAATGAGCCTGTCACAGCCACTGGGGGAGCTGAAGCCACTGAGGGAACAACAGGTGCTCACACTCTCCTGAACGAACCCAGAAATGGCTCCTCAGAGTCTCACTGGATTGATGCACTTTCTGCCCTGGGCTCCCATGCCAGTCATATGCCCATTGCAGATGCTTGTTGGACGAGTGCCTGGTGTACTTGCAGAAAGGAACACAGAGCTGCCATCAGGCACTGAAGAACCTTCACAGGTCACTGTGGGACCAACCCGTACATAGCTCAGATAAGGCTGATGAGGGTGTAGCTGCCAGGGCCCTCCAGAGAGAAAGAGGGTGGATATGTTCTCTGAGCCCATCTGATCCCGCACAAAGACACCTGCCAAAGATGAGGAGGAAGTCTAAGAGCCTGGCACAACCGCCATGGGACAAAGGCCCAGCAGCTTCTCCAAGGCAAAGACACAGCCTGGAACTGGAGCTTGCTGTCTTTATGCTCTCTGGGACTCCCGAGGCACTGGCTCGGTCCTAGCTGCTGGTCCAGTCAGCCTCAGGAACGGTACAGGAGAACTCTGACTTTGCACCTCCAAATCAATGCTGATGTGTTCAGCACTCAGGATGCTGAAGCAGGGGATTGCCACAAGTTTTAAGCCTTTCTGGGTTATATAGAAGACCCTATCTCAAAAGACAAAAGGAAAACAACAACAACAACAACAAAACAGCTAAGTAAATAACCCCTGGGCTTTAATGTGATCATATCCTCTACCCTAAAATCATAAAACTTAGTCATAACATCAGCTGCAGTATCCACACAGCTTTGTCAGAGTCCTACAAATTACCTCACTTTAAAGGTTCATTTCCCTATTACTGTTTTTTTCTGATATTAATTGCTTTTCTCTGTGATAGAGAAGAGCACAATAGATGCTTTCATATTACTTTTTGAGTGACTTTATGTTGCAGGCTTCCAATATCAACAGCTGCAACTCTCTGCGTGGAGAGAAAAGTGCACGTGTGGTTCCTGCCCCCTCCTCTAGAATCTAGATCTTTCTGGAGGCAATGGCTGCCAGGCTGTGAGTAGGAGTCGCTTCTCATCCCGACTTGGTCCTTCTGCAGCTGTCACAAGCCTGTCTCTCTTTCACCAAAGGAAAAAACCCTCTAAGGAAGGAGGGAGCCCAGGGAGGCTGCACCCCGTCCTCCTTGCCCGGATGCTCAAAGCCGTTCATTCAGATCAAGGTGGCAGTTGATCTGAGAGAAGAAGCGAGCTGCAGATTAGAAGGAAGTTTTGGAAGAAAGTCTGCCAAGCTCCTGTTGTTGCTGAGCCTCTGCTGCCATCTGAAAAGGCCTCCTTAGAAGGCGCCTCCTCACACTGGCAGTTTATGTTCAAGGAAAATTCAAATGTTATTTCCTTCCCAGAATATGACCTCAGGAGCCACCTGTGATCCAAACAAGGACACTGTGAGCCATGAAAAAACACAACGAGTGCATTGTTTCAGGTCTGCCTCCGATTAAGCTCCTGAGAACACAGGGATACACATCTGCATGCATGTATACACACAAACACACACACACACACACACACACACAGAGACACACACACACACACACACAGAGAGAGAGAGAGAGAGAGAGAGAGAGAGAGAGAGAGAGAGAGAGAGAGAGAGAGAGAGTACTCTGCAAAGTACAGTTAAAACAATGACTCACCTGTTCACTTTGAGGAAGCTCGACAGACCATCATCCCACAGGACCCCAGCTGGCTCCCTTTCTCCCTCCTCCTTCCCCCTGGCTGTGCTTCCCTTAGGTCCTGGATGGACTGATCAGGGGCCTGCCGGGGCAGGATGGGAGGAGCTGTGTACCACTGGACAACCAGCAGTGGAGCAAAGGAAGTAGGAAGGCCTCCGCTCCTGCCAAGGCCCCAGCCTGCAGGTCAGGCCTCTACTCTTCCTGTAAACCCCAGAGCAAAGTCCCCAATGATCATGTGATCACCTGGGCTGGAGTAGGCTAGAAGTCACATTCTGGTTCTCTACTGGCCTCACCCAGCTGCAGCCCAGAATTTCAGTCATTTCCGGGTCTCCTCTGTCACAGTTCCTTACACCCAAAAGCATCACAGATTTGGACAGCAGCCCTTTGGTTATGTGAGCTCACTTTTTAACTACATACAGACAGCTCAAGTCTGGGAGGCATCCCAGGTGGGCAGGGCCAGGGACCGGAGCCTGGGAATGGTGTGCCCTGGGGCAGGCAATTGCCTAGGTAGGACTGGAGAATCCCCAGGAGAAACTCTAGGCTGAAGGAAGATGGCTAGATAAACCGACAACAGCATGGTTGGGGCTCTGAGGAGAGTTCAAGCCTCAGGGCTGCAGAGTGTTAATGGGTAACTTTCAATCTGATTATCAAACTGTTGAAACTGTGGACCCAAAGAAGTGGGAATTCCCCCAGGAATAGCAGGTAGCCGGGAAAGAGATTTCACACATTTCTAATAACATGCTGGACCACCTTAAGATGAGGCTGAAGCCCAGATGAGGATGGGTCAGTGGTGGACATGGCCATACCCGTCTGGGACTGCCTAGATGTGCGTATCCTTGACCTTCTATTTAAGCTCTCATCTTGCTGCAGTACCCTGCAGACTGACTTTAGGGTCAGCTGGGTCTCTTTTCCCAATGTGGCCACATTGAATAAATCTCCTTTTTTTGCTTTCCACTTTTAGTTTGGTTCTTTTCATTGGCTTATTAAGGATGGGTGGCCGACCTTCCTTGGGGCACAGGTTGGGCACCCCCCAAGTCCGACAACAACAGACAGGAACAGAGGGCTCTGAGGAGGAATGGAGCTCACAGACAGTCCCTTCTTACAGGTTCTGAAGATTGGGAAGGTTTCACGGCATAGCAGCTAAGCTCCCAGAGTCCCCTGCAGGATACAGGGAAGCTGGAGAGGAAGAGCTTGTGTGACCACCATAACCACAGCTGGCCCTTTGATGTGTCCCTTCTGGAAGTTCATAGCTAGAGATTTGTAGGAAGTGCTCTGAGAAGGGGCCTGTGGTGTCTGTGAGGAGGGAAGAGCCACAGCAGGTATCATGTGGCCTGGTCTGGATCCTAAAGGTGTCCACTTAGAACAGCAACTCTACTTTAAAGGAAGAAGAGGCAGACATCACTCTTGGGAACGGGGAGACAAGGGGATGGAGAAGGTGAGCAAAACTCCTGGAAAGGGGCTGTCTGCAGAGGCCGGCTGATCAGCCGCTGTGTGTACAGGGACTGGAATGTTGCAGGTCTAGAGGCTAACAACCTTATCTCAGGCTAGCTTTAACCCTATGAGTGGCTACTTGCCCCGTTTCTTGCGTTGGAACTCACATCTTATCTCTAGTAGATAAAAACTGTTTGGATTCTCAGCAGACCACCAGCATTCGGGACCCAGAAGCAAAGAACATTGGCAGATAGCGTCCGAAGCCTATGGCAGAGATTCCCCCATCTTGGTCTAACCTGCCTCTCTCATGTTTCCGCCAAGGGAGCCGGGTCCTCAACTACAGGCTTCAGATTTATCCAACAGCATTCTGAGCCCTTTGATTGGTGGAGTTCTTTCAAGTTTCAAAAGCATTTTATCTATTGCTGTATAATTAGGTTTATCTAGTAGCAGGGTGTTACGTCTGACACAGAGGTGGGCAAGAAAGAAATGACTGTTTGGGGATTGTTTTCGGTTTTGTTTGTTTGTTTGTTTTGGTTTTTGGTTTTTGTTTTGTTTTTGGCTAAAGGTCATGCTACGCAAAATGTAGTCAGGCTCTGGAACTGTAACATTCCAAACTCCCCACATCTTTGCAGTTTTAATCACTCCATCAGCCTATGTAGACTGAGAACCCAGTGGTTGTTTGGTTCCTGGCGCTGGCTACACTCCAACTGTGATAGTCTCTCACTGGAGACACCAGAAACCCAGTATTTGCTCAGTTCACGAGGCTGGGTGTCCTGGCAGTCCCCGTGTGGTGCTGCGAATCTGGAAGGTTCCTAGAAAACTGCCGATCCCTAGTCCACGGTGGAAGACTAGAAATGCTGGTTCTGATGTAGGTGAAGGAACTGAGTCAGAGGCCAGAGGGAATGTTGACTGAGCAAAGGGCAAATAATCTTCCTTCTGCAATGTTCGTTATATACAGGCTGCTGCCAGAAGGTGCTGCCCACGACAGGGGTGGGTCTTCCCACATAAATCAGGCAACCAGGACAGTTCTGAGTTCATCCATGTTAACAGAGTCTTTTTAGTTGCTTGGGATATAGGGACTGAGGCCCCCATTCCTGTTGGCTGCTCAGAGCTTTTGGGGTGGTGGATCCCACATAGGCTTCTCTCACATGGCGGGCTACCATCTCAAAATCAGAAGAGGCCCCCTCTGACCGCTAGACCTTAGAGGGCTTGGCTGGGTAGGACAGGCCCACCGAGCACAGTCTTCCTTTTGCCCAGTTCAGGGTCAGCTGCCAAGGGCTCCAATGACTTTGCCCAGCTCAGAGTCAACTGACAAGAGCTCCAGGGACTTAGCTACAAATCTTCACCTTTTTCCTACAACACTACCTAACCTCAGGAATGCTGCCCGTGGTATTACACTCCTGAGCAGGTAGCGGTGTGTGCACCAGCTTCCCCTCCTAGAATTCTGCTACTCCAAGCCTGGGTTCTCCCCACTCCCCCACGCCACCCATTAATACTGGGCTTGTGTCTTGCTAGCATACTGGGCCCCTGGTGTTCTGGCTGTTTTCAAGCAACCTGATATTCTCCCAGGGTAGCCAGAATCCAGACATTTGAGAGGGTGGCATTCCTTCCCTGTGTTTGGGGTTACCCTGTGATAAAGGTCATTAGGGTGGTCCTTCCCCTGCAAGGTCCTGTCTTGGAGACCTTGGACCAGGCAGCCCCTACCCCACACCTGTCTGCTTGCACCAGAAGCAGAGGCTGGACCAGGCCGCCCCAGGCCAGCTTGTGTGATCTGTGTGATCAGGTCATTTTAACCAGGTACTAAGAGGTGCCTGCTCTGAGAGAGAAAGCTACAGGGCTCTACGAACCAAAGAATGTGTCCTCAAGGCTTAGACATGAAAATCTCTACTTCAGGGTTGATGAGAAGCCACAACTCAAAAATTCAGATTGTAACCTCCACCGTCACTGCTGGCAGTAGAAATGAGACGAAACAGTTCCTATGTAATCCGTATCTGTGGACAAAATTAGCATTATTTTTATAGTGTTCTGTTACTTTTAACATTCCAGGTAGCTCATCAACCTTGCTGCAAGGGCACTGACAAGAATTTTCACCAAAACACTTTAGTAGGTCACGTCTACAGGCACATAACTTCCAGGGCACCCAGTTGCCTTTCAAGAGAAGTCACAAGTGTGCCAGGCTTGGTGACACACACCTATAATCCCAGCACTGGGGGCAAGGGTGGGGATTTGGCTTCATAATGAGAAATTACAGAACTGAGTACAATTTGTAAGGGCTGCAGATCCAATGCAAACCCTTCCTCACCTCTGTTCAGACACTCCATGACAGATTTTCTGTTCCCATAGACAGCTCTTCCGTGTGAGCGCCTTGTTGTCCTATGACCTCTAGAACTTTGACCTCCAGAACTATGACCTCTGGGAGTCCTACCTACCCTGTGCCCCACAGAAGCAACCAAACCCACTGCTGCTTAGCCATGTGTGCGAGTTTTGTAAACACTTTATAGGCCCTTTTAGATATATGTGTGCATGCGTCTCTGTGTAGGTTTGGGCATGATGTGCTATGGAGACCAGAAAGAGGGCTTTAGAGCCCCCAGAGCTGGAGTTATAAGCCTAGCATGGGTGTTGGGAACTGAACTCAGGCCCTCTGGAAGATGAGCAAGCACTCTTAACCCCTAAGTCATCTCTCTAGCCCCTTTTTTATTATAGTTTTATTCAGTGTGTGTGTGTGTGTGTGTGTGTGTGTGTGTGTGTGTGTGTGTGTGTGTGTGTGTTCATGCACATGCCATGGTGAACTCACCTAGGTCATAGGACAACTTGTGGGAATCCTTCCAGGATATGAGTCCCCGGGGTGGAACCTAGTCATTAGGTTTGGCATTAAGTATCTGTAATTAGCCACCTAGCCAATCTTACTGTCCCCTCGTACAGAACTTCCAAGCAGTTATCTGGGTTGCAGCAGACCAGTGCCTATGTTCTCTGTGCACAGACCACCACTGTGGACCCCATTGCTAATGAATGTATCTACCTTCCCAACAGAAGCAACCAGATGACCAGGCTCTGGCCAGCCAAGCATGCTTGTGCTCTCCTGGGGATTAGGTAGGTGTGTGTGACAGGGCGGGGTGGCTAAGTGTCTCCTTCCTTGGGCTTCCTTACAGAGCTTTTTAAGAACAAACAGACTGATAATCATCTGATGTCCCCTCTTCTGCAATTCTCTAATCATCTAAGGCCCTTGAGACAGACAGGAGCTGAGGACTGCCTCGCCCTGAAACTTTCATCCTTCTTATCTCAGTGTGAAATTCCAGCAGGGATACCTGAATGCCAAGCTAGATTCCTCAGCTCAGTGATCAATGCTGCACATGGCTGCCTTCCAGTCAGCAGGAAACCAAGGAGGTCAGGTCCTGTCCCAGGTACCCCAGCAGGGGGAGACAGAGCTCTGCAGAGCAACAGGTCACTGTCCAGGGTTCAGCAGCTTCAGGCAGGAGAGGGACACTCCAGGCCAGAAAGGATGGGAAAGGTCAGAGAAGACCTCACCTGGAAGGAAATGCTTATGTGGGCACAGTCAAGAGGGCAGGGGTGCCCTCGTCCCGGAAGCAGAATGAGCAGCATAAGGCCAACTGTGTGCTAGGCAGGGGATGCACTGGCAGGCAGAACAGAGCAGGCACAAGAGCAGCAGATGGCAAAGCTGGGCCTGGATGCTTTGTGCAAGCTTGTCCCCACACTATGAGCTACTGGATGCAAAGTACTTGGGGCCAAAGAAAACTACTTCCAGATTGTGCTGCCACATCCTGGAACCAACCAACCCGAGCTTCCCAACCAAGTAGCTCCAAGTCCACTTCCGAGGCCTTAGAGGAACTCTGAGAGGGTCCACCCTCTCAGAAGCATCATCGTGGGTCCCTGGCCAGTCATAGCGAGGAGCAGCTGCTGGGAAGGAGTGTGCCCAGAGCATGGATGAATATGGAGCAAGGCACCCACATGTTTATCCTGCTGTGGGATGGACCGTGTAGGACAGAAAGGCAGCAGTAAGGACAGACTAGTCCATCCCGGACAGTACCCAAGGTTCCACATACAAATCCGGATAGTACCTAAGGTTCCACATACAAACCTGGGCTGCTTGGTAGTAGGAAGGCAGGTAAGTGTAGTACCGAGCTTTTCTGGAGGAACCAAAACCAATAGTGTGTCACTGTGTGTCTATATGTCTGTGTCTGTCTGTCTGTGTGTGTGTCTGAGTCTGTGTATGCCTATGTCTGTGTCTGTCTGTCTGTCTGTCTGTCTGTCTCTCTCTCTCTCTCTCTCTCTCTCTCTCTCTCTCTGTGTGTGTGTGTGTGTGTGTGTGTGTGTGTGTGTGTGTGTGTGTGTGAACAATAGCTGCTGAACTGCACCTAAAAGGCTGAGAACCCAGTAGTTATTTGGTCCCCAAGGCTGGCTGGCTCAGCAGTGGGAGTCATCCCAGAGGTCCGGTCTCTCACTCCTGCGCTGATGTCTCCCCTAACATTGCAACATTAAGCCCAAAACAAAGTTTCTCTGAAGTGATCTTTCTTGACTACTTTTAGTATCATCACATCATCTTAAGATTTCTATTGCCATGATAAAACCCTATGACCAAAGCAACTTGTGGAAGAAAAGATTTATTTGACTTACACTTCCATATCATTGAAGGAAGTCGGGACAGGAACTCACAAACCTGAAGGCAGGAGCTGATGCAGAGGTCATAGAGGAGTGCTGCTTACTGGCTTGCTCCCCATGGCTTTCTCAGCCTGCTTTCTTAAAGAACCCAGAACCACGGGCCCAGGAGTGGCTCCACTCACAATGGGCTGGGCCCTCCCCCATCAATCACTAATTAAGAGAACACTGTACATCTACAGGCCTGATCTTATGAAGGCATTTTCTCAATTGAGGCTCCCTCCTCTCCAGTGACTCTAGCTTGTGTCAAGCTGACATGAAATTAGCCAGTACACATAGATAGCTCTGGCAGCATGGGAGGAGGAGGAGGAGGAGGAGGAGGAGGAGGAGGAGGAAGAGGAGGAGGAGGAGGAGAGACCGTACAGTGTGCACAATAGTTGATGAGACAACAGAACAAGCCACAGAAGGGGCAAAGCCTTGGCTAATTGACAGCTGAGGAGGCAAAGCTAAGCCAGCAGCAAGCTGAGCTGCAAAAACAGCAGAGCAGCTGGCTGCACCGACAGCCGCAGGACAAGTAACACAAGACCCAGGCTGACAGCAGCACAGCCAGCTGCAACAGCTGTTTGAGTGGCAGCGACTGTGATGGTGGTCATAGCAACTGGAGGTACCTAAGCAATCCAAGAGAGCAACCAGTGCAAGAACAAGAGGGACAGCAGAAGTGGAGGGCCGAGCCAAGAGGTGCAGCTGACGGACAGAGGCTATAACAAGCCAGAGAATAGCCTGGAAGAGTTCTAGAAAGTTGTCAAGTCTTTAGGGCCAACAGTCTCAAACAGCTCAGGCCTGAGGAATGTAACACTGGTCACTGAAGAATCCCGCCTTAGGCCTACATAATGGCTAAATGTCCTGACATCCCAGGTCTGCTGGGATGCTAATGCTGGCAAGAGCCACCTGCTGCAGCTCCTGGGGGCCCACTGCCACTGTTCCCTGCTGCCAGGTGTCGAGGGATACCAAAGCTCTGAAGACCAACATTGAGCACTTTCTCCTTGCAAAAGAACCCAAGTCAGTTGACCAGTAACATCATCAAGTCACCACAGCCTCCAGAGGTTAGAGCTTAGCAACAATACAGTCCCGTGCTCTCTATTCTTTTTCCTTCCTTCTCCTTCTCCTTCTCCTCCTTCTTCTCCTTTATTTTTTTTTCGAGACAGGGTTTCTCTGTATTCCTTTGGAGGCTGTCCTGGAACTAGCTCTTGCAGATCAGGTTAGTCTCAAACTCACAGAGATCCACCTGCCTCTGCCTCCCGAGTGCTGGGATTAAAGGCGTGCACTACCACCGCCCGGCTCTCCTTCTCCTTTTAATGTAATTAAATATCCTTATTGTCCATTCCATCTCCTTACTGGGTTCTTAGGTGAACTATATCGCAGATTTTCAGTCCTGTTATTTGTACATGTTTCTGTTCATGGGTTGCCAAATCCCTTCTGAAATCTACTCTTATAGATCTTGTTGTTGTATTAAATGTAGTGTCTCAGATTCCTTATCCATTAATTGTAGCTGTGGTTTATGAGTCAGTGTAGCAGGCTTTCATGAACCACCAGCCCCAAATCATGACACAGAGACTTATAATTAATTATGAATGCTCGGCCTTAGCTTAGGCTTGTTTCTAGCTAGCTTTTTTTTCTAACTTAAATTAACCCATTTCTATTCATCTATGTGCTGCCCCAAGACGTATTTAGCTCATCTACACACTATCCATCCTGCTTTTCTGATTCCTCCACGGCTGTCTGGCTCCTCTTTTCTCTCTGCCCACCAGCCCCGCCTATCCCTTCTCTGCCTTGCTATTGACTGTTCAGCTTTTTATTAGACCAATCAGGTGCCTTAGGTAGGCAAGTTAAAACAGCAACACATCTTTACATAATTAAACAAATGCAGCATAAACAAAAGCAACACATCTTTACATAGTTAAACAAATATACTATTCCACAACAGGTCTGTTTCCATTGTTTTGTTCCTGGTTTTGGTTTTTGTTTTACAGTGCTGAAGGTGGAATCCTGGGCCACGTACCTGCTAAACAAGCACTTTACTTGGACATGGTCTCATTTTCCTGCCTACTCACTTCCAAACTAATGTCCCTGTCCAACGTTGTTGTCAAGATGGCACAAACAAAATGAACAGCAACTCTGTTCTTCTGTTCCTTTTACTTCCAAGAACAGCACTTTTGTCTTGAACTCCTGTCTTCGGAATAACTAGACAGCAGCTGGGAAGCCACAGTGATTCTTGTTGAGTTACAGTCAAGGAACAGGAACTTGTCACGTGTCAGTGCCCACCGAGCACCTGCTCAGCTCAGTGTTTACATATATTATAACAAGAATCCTTACAGTATCCCAAGAAGCCCTAGGTTGTTATCTCTACTTCGTGGGTAGAAAAACTGAGGCTCAGAGTGAGAGAGCAAGGGCATTCCCACAGCCACACAGCTATTGAAGCAGGATTCACATTTTCATCTTTGCTAACTACTACACCACACAGCTCAATGCATTCCCCTAAGGGGAAATGATCTCCTGCCAAGACATCTTCCTTTGAAATACTGAGGAAATGACTCTGTAGAGATGTTGAAGGCACCAACAATTCATTCAAAACAGGTCAGAGATGGGCAGTAAGCACACAAGCCCACTTGGCCAGCACTCCCAGCACTGACCCAGGCCCCTCCCAAAGCAGATCCACAGAGCCACCATCTCCAAGGTTGGCAAGGGAGTAGGCAGATGGCACTTCCACAAGCTGCGGCTCACACATCCGGGCAGCTGTTTGCTGAGAGACACACAGGAATGTCCATCAATGGGCCGGGTAACAATACAGCCTTTAACTCAGCAGTTGCCCAGTGAGAAATGGCGCTCAGTGCTAAGGGCATCCGGAGCCCAGCGGGCACAGTGGAGCCAGTGACTCAGTCCTCTAGTTCTTTTGTTGCTCTAAGTGTCACTAATACTGAAGGCAGCCTTGCTCATCCTCCTGCCAGCCTGCCAAAGCGTGCATATGAAAGCCTTTTGGAAGCTTGCTGCAGGGAGCCACTGTGAGCAGGGCACCATAGGAGCTCAGATCCAGCTGAGTTTCAGTCATCACTTAGAACCTGAGATGAAGGCACGGGTGACTCTCTGAGCCCATATAACTGGGTGTCCTTTCGATGTCTCCTTGCATTTCACTGACATTCCCACACTGACCCACTTAACAGACAGGCTCTGGGGTAAGCCTTCTCACATACCTGTGACCCTCCTAAACCTAGAGGATCAATGGAAAGAACCACACTCACTCCTGCACAGCCAGGGCTGCTAAGCCTGTATGCACATGGAAGACAAATATTGAAGATTGGGCTCCTCTAGAGATGAGGCTCACAGCCAAGGTCATAGCGAGGCCAGGAGACCTGGGGGGAAGTCCAGAATAAAGGAAGACACATCTCCTGCAGAAAGCAGAGAAACTGTGCTCCTCCAACCTTTGTGTATGCATCTGCTAAAACAGCTGCAGAAGCCCCACAAAGTGAGTTTCTTAAACAGCAAAACTACATTGTCTCTTAGTCAGGAGGCCAGATGCCCAAGACCAAGGTATCTGGAAGCTCTCAGGAATAGCCAGTCCTCTCCCTGGAGACAGTCAGCAACCGTTGGTGCCATGGGTTGTCAAGGCAGCACCCCAACCTCTGCCTTCATCGTCACACAACTTCTCTCTTTGTTAGTGTCTGTCACCAAATGTTCCCTTTTGTAACACCACCAGTCCTACTTAATTAGGGCTACCCTAGTGACTGCATCTTAACTTGATAAGCTCTGAAAAGTCTCTATTTCTGGTCTGGTCACATTCTAAGGGACACATGTTAGGTATTCAAATCAGATCATCCTGGGAAGACACAACTCCACTGATAAATATTCATGATGTGTCTTCAATATTCATGAAAGATGAGCCTGTGTGCACATTTCCCAAGGGCCTGTCCTCTGAGGGCTTTGTGAGCCAATGACAAAAGTTTTAGACTCTAAGAACATATTCTGCTTTGAAGAATATCCCCCCTCAATCCATATCCATGTGGACTCTTGGTGAGGGGGAAGGCACATGATTGCTGTAAGCTTGAGGCCAGCATAGACCACATAGTGAGTTCTAAGCAAAACTTGGGCTACAGTATGAGAAGTTGCCTCAGGAGAAAAAAAAAAAAAAAAAAAAAAAACAGATCAGGGCTGGGGAGATGACTCGTGGTTAAGAGCACTCACTGCTTTTTCAAAGGTCCTGAGTTCAATTCCCAGCACCCACATGGCACATGGCAGCTCACAACTGTCTGATGCCCTCTTCTGGTGTGCAGATGTACATGCAGACAAATTATCCACATACATACATGCATGCATGCATAATACATACATATATCAGAGCTAAGAATGCTTTTTTATTTTTGTAATCCCAGTACTTGGGAGACTGAGGCCTTGGAGAGTAGCTAGGGTGGATGGTAATAACTAGGCCTGACCCCAGGGAATAGGATGACCCTTCAAACAAGCCAAGCCAGTTAAGAGGATGAAGATGTATCAGTGCCCTGGTAAGAAAGAGAACACACAGGGGTGTGTGTGTGTGTGTGTGTGTGTGTGTGTGTGTGTGTGTGTGATTCATTTATCCACACATTCCCTCCTAGAGCCATTCAGGTCTGCGCCAGGCCATGCATGCTTCTGTCTGACTCTTGTTTTTCATGCACCCACCTGTGCTCATTCACAAATTCAACAACTGTTTTCCGGATGCCCTGGGAACAAGATAAAGGCTCATGTCCCCTCAGCGAAGTTCAAGGTGAAGAGATGCCTCCTCCAGCATTTCTGAGAAGCATCTCTTTCTTCCCAGTTTGTTGTCAAACTCACAGAAATCCTCCTGCCTCAGTCTGAAGGCATGCGATATTTTCAGATAAATCTACTCCCACAAGATCTCCTCAATGGTCCTACCTTGCATTTTCTCATACTCCACCGTGAGAAAAGCCTTCTGTAGGAAAAAAAAAAAAAAAAAAGCCTCCGTGACCTTCCCTCTGCTCTGAGTCGATCTAAATTTAAAGAATCACAGCAGATTAGCAGATTTTATTAGCTGTTCTTTGTCTAGAGATGTTACTACAAAAAATTCAACTTGAACATACCACACAAATGAGTAAGTGACAAACTGTTTTTCTTTAATCAAAAGATTTATTTATTTCTATTTTTTCATGAATGGATGTTTTGTCTGTGTGCCCACCTATGTGCAGTGCCCAGGAAAACCAAAAGGGGTCATCAGATCCCCTGAAAATGGGAATACAGAAGGTTGTGAGCCCCATCGTGTGGATACTGGGGAAAGGAACCCAGGTCTGTTGTAAGAGTAGGCAGTGCTCTTAGCTGCTGAGCTATCTCTGCAGCTCCAGGAGCTATTTTTTCTGTTGTGCTCTTAAAATAGACTGGATGCTAGTGTGGAATGCTTCACCTCAGACCTTCTCTGGAGTTAGGCTGAGTGAAGCCAGGCAGAGCAAGGCTCTCAAAGTGGTTGCATTGTCAGCACTATCTTAATGTGGGGAAATTTCCAGTGATTTTTCTCACCAAGAAAAAAAGTCTCCAGGGCATTATTCAGCGAACAAAAAAACTTGATGAAATGTTTGTGCTATTTTAAAATTGCCAAATCAAGGACATGACGTGCTTTAAAAGTCACTGCCAAAAATATGAGAAGCATCTTCCAGACACAGAAAAGAAAGTTGAAACATCTGTGCTCAGTTTCCATTGCGGAGGAAGAGGCTGTGTGACTGATAACGATGGTGCTTTTCATATAAATACTGTGGTGTTCTGGGCACAGTTTTACTGGTGACAGGTAGCCAGAAACCTCAGAGGAATGGCGGATTTGTATCCAGATGTGCACATGTGTGTGAATGCTCCAAGGAGGCAGAGGGGCCAGCCCACAACAGGTGTGTGTGTGTGTGTGTGTGTGTGTGTGTGTGCGTGCGGTGTGTGTGTGTGTGTGTGTGTGTGGTGTGTGTGTGTGTGTGTGTGTGTGTGTGTGTGTGTGTGTGTGTGTGTGTGTGTGTGTGTGGTGTGTGTATGTGTATGTGTGTGTGTGTGTGTGTGTGTGTGTGTGTGTGGTGTGTGTGTGTGTGTGTGTGTGGTGTGTGTGTGTGTGTGTGTGTGTGTGTGGTGTGTGTGTGGTGTGTGTGTGTGTGTGTGTGTGTGTGTGTGTGTGTGGTGTGTGTGTGGTGTGTGTGTGTGTGTGTGTGTGTGTGTGTGTGTGTGTGTGTGGTGTGTGTGTGTGTGTGTGTGTGGTGTGTGTGTGTGTGTGTGTGTGTGTGTGGTGTGTGGTGTGTGTGTGTGTGTGTGGTGTGTGTGTGTGTGTGTGTGTGTGTGTGTGTGTGTGTGTGGTGTGTGTGTGTGTGGTGTGTGTGTGTGTGTGTGTGCGTGTGTGTGTGTGTGTGTGTGTGTGTGTGTGTGTGTGTGTGTGTGGTGTGTTGTGTGTTTGTGTGTGTGTGGTTGTGTGGTGTGGTGTGTGTGGTGTGTGTGTGTGTGTGTGTGTGTGTGTGTGTGCGGTGTGTGTGTGCCGTGTGTGTATGTGTGTGCGCGGTGTGTGTATGGTGTGTGTATGTGTATGTGTGTGTGTGTGTGTGTGTGTGGTATCTCCTGGGATTAATAGCTCAACAACCATGCTAGAACCCATCATTGTCTACATCATTGTGTTTGTTGTCATTCACTGTGCTTCCTACATTCCTACATTGCGCTTGTCCCTTCACCTGTCAACAGACGGTGGGTTGTTCTCAGCTTCTGGCTGCTGTGAATCAAACATCCACAAACATCCTAGTGTGTGTCTTTGGGGACATATTTTCATCTCTTTTGGGTAAATCCTTGGGTGTAGAATGGCTGCATCATATGCCAGCTAATATGGGATAGTACTGTCAACTTGAGAGGATCTAGAAGACAAACCACTGGATATGTCTGTGAGGAGATTTAGAGCGGGTTCATTGAGATGTGAAGATCCACCCTAAACATGGGGTTCCAGACACTGGAGTCCCTGAGTGAGTGAAACGGAGAAGTCAAGCTGAGTGCCAACATTTGAAGTCAAGCTGAACACCAGCATTTGTCTCTCTCTGCTTGCTGACTACAGATAAGACATGACCAGTTGCCTCCCACCCCTCCTGCCATGACTTCCCCAGCTCTGATGGACTGCATCCCTAGAACTGTGAGCCCAAATAAGCCCTCCCTCCCTTAGATTGCTCTTGTCTGGTATACTGTCCCAACAAACAGAAAAGTAACTAATGGATTATCTTTCCGAGTAACTTCCTGCAGCATTTTAAGGAGGTTGCCTGGTTTATGCCCACCTTGGCTCAGCATCCTCACCATTTGGACTTGTCAGTCTTTTTTGATGTGAACTAATGGGAGCCTGGTGCTACCTTCTTATTTTCCACCTCCCTAACAACAATACTGCCTGTGGTGGTTTGAATAAAAATGGTCCCCCATAGGGAGTGGCACTATTAGGAGGTGTGGCCTTGTTGGAATAGGTGTGGCTTTGTTAGAGGAAGTGTTTCACTGTGGAGGCAGGCCTTGAGGTCTCCTATGCTCAAGCTACTCCCAGTGTTAACAGTTCACTTCCTGCTGCCTGTAGATCAAGATATGGAACTCTAAGCTACCTCTCTAGCACCATATCTGCCTGCGTGCTTCCATGTGTCCCACCACGGTGATGATAGACTAAACCTCTGACACTGAAAGCAAGCCCCAATGAAATTCTTTTCTTTATAAGAGTTACTGTGGTTATGGTGTCTCTTCTCAGCTATAGAAAACCTAACCAAGACACTGTTGAACTCCTTTTTGGTTACTTCTTGGCATTTGTATCCCTTCAATGTAACAGTACTGCTTCAGAAGCCTTTATTCCACAACCCAGTCTGTTGTGGAAATTGCCTCCGTATCTATGGATTGTCTTTTCATTTTCATAATGAAATTCTTAAACTAGCAGAATTTAAATTATTTTAGAATTTTATAAATTTCCTTTTCATCATTTGTGCTTTCTGTGTACCGTCTATGCAATTTTGATATTTTATATGGTCTGAAAGATGTTCTCTTACATTTTCTTCTAGAAACTTTTAAGTATGAGTCTAAAATCTATTGTGACATAATTATATACAGTGTGAGATAGTTTGGATGTAACTGGCCCCCATAAGATCATCAAGAGTAGCACTATTAGGAAGTGTGGCTTTGTTGGAGAAGGTGTGGCCTTGTTGGAGGAAGTGCGTCACTGTAGAGGCAGGCTTTGAAGTCTCATATATGTTCAAGGCATGCCCTGTATCTCAGATCACTTCTGTTACCTGCAGGTTCAGGATGTATGAACTCAGCTCCTTCTCCAGCACCATGATGATAATGGACTGAACTGAACTGTAAGCCACCCAATGTTTTCCTTTATAAGAGTTGCCCTGGTCATGGTGACTCTTCAGAGCAATAGAAACTCTACGACAGAAGGTAAAACTCAAGGTGCCCACAGCACCCATATAGATTCCCAGTGGCTTCAGTTCCTCTTCTTCACAGAATTCTCATGGAGCCTCTGTTGAAAATGCATTAACCACTATGGGAGTCTGAAACCTCTAGAACCCAGTCTTGTTTGTTCACATTTTCACTGCATAATTACATTGAGGCTACTCTATTGATCATTCCTGAAGTTTACCAGTCCTTCCTTATATATTATCTAGACTCTTAATAATATTACTCCATATATTTTTGTTAAAATATACTTTTCTGGGTCTGCGGATGCAACTCAGTGGTTAAGAGTGCTTGCTATTCTCCCAGAGGACCCACATTAGATGGTTCCCCGGTATCTCCAGGGGACCTAACATCCTCCTGGGCTCTCCATAGGTGCCTACACTCACTTGGCATACACTCACACAAGCACTTCAGCTCATGAGGAACTGGAACTTACATGTGTGCCACCATATCTTGGCATGTTCATGTTTATGTCTCTTCTACATTCTCTATCTTCATACCCATGTCTCTCATAGTTATTTTATGCTGCTTCTCTGCTAATTCCAACATCTATGTCACCTCTTTTTTTCCCAGTTGATCATGTGCCTCTTGACTGTAACTCTCTTTCTTGTCTAGTAATTCCTCAGGATAGTGTATGGTGCTGGCATTATTTTGCAGAGTCTGGATCCTGTTGTCTTCTTTTGAAAAGTGTGAATTCCAGGAGTAAGTTAACTTTCCACAGGCCTGATTACCACCTTGGTCCTATTGAGACTTGGTTCCAGGTTTTGTCACAGTGTGTCTCTTTGGGTTTTCTTATACTTTTTAGCCAAAAATGTGGCCTTCCCACTAAGAGGTGGTTGGAATTTCAGTGAGAGTTCTAGATGTCTGACAGGTGCAACAGTCAACAGTCTTGTCGCTATGGCAAAATACCAGAGAAAAGCAACTTGTAAATAAGAAGGGTTTCTTTGGGCTCAAGGTTTTAGAAGTTGCAAATCATAGTCATTTGGTTCAGTTGGAGCCTGTGGCAAGGTAACACATCTTGCTAAGACAGGACTGCTCTACTCTTGGTAGTCAGAATCAGAGGTAAGAAGAGTCCAGAGTCCCCCTATGCCCTCAAGAACATGAACCAATGACCTAATTTCCTCCCATCAGGTCTCACCTTCTAAGGGTCCCACCATCTCTGTTGTAGTTTGCTTCTCTGTGATAAAACACTGACCAAAACATCTTAGAGGAAGAAAGTGTTTATCTCATCTTACAGCTCCCAGGTCACAGTCCATCACTGAGGGAAGTCAGGGCAGGAACCTGAAGGCAAAAACTGATGCAGAGACTATGGAGGTATGCTTCTCACTGGCTTGCTCTCTGTGTCTTTCTCATGCTGCATCGAGGACCACCTGCCCAGGGATGACACTGCCCACAGTAGGCTGGTCCTCCCACATCAACCACTAACCAAAAAATGCCCCCACAGACATGCCCTCAGGTGAAACTGATAGAAACAATTCCTCAACTGAGGCTCCCTCTTCCCAGATGACTATAGTTTTTGTCAAGTTGACAAAAACTAACCAGGGCAATCTCCCCAATGATGTCAGTGGCTGTTGGGTGAGTTTTGAAAACATCTTTGAGAGACAGTTCCAAATCACAGCCCCAGGCCCTGGTAGCTCTACTGAACCCAAGCCTCTGTCTTTATCTCCCTAGCACTAAGCAGTTGATAACAACCTCTGCTCAACAACTTCAGGATTCTAGCTGTTGCATTCTTCTAGGTTTCTTAAAGAGTCATCCACATATGTGCAGTTTAGGTCTTGATATTTGCCCCATTTTTTTGGTTTTCCTATTGATTTTGTAGCGCCAGACTCTGACATGTAACTCTTCAGTCTACCATCCTGAGACTTGTTCCCCTTCTTTCTCTGTTGTTTTAAATATATGGCACAGTGGCTGCACCTAAACTTACTGATGTCTCAGCACCTGACTGTATCTTAGAAGCCACCACCTTGATGTTCAGGCAGAGGTCCAGGGGAACCTCTGTATCCTGCCACCACAACCACCTCAGCTGCCTCCACATAGGGAGACAAATGTTTTAACTAAGTCTCTATCCTTTTATTTTATCAATAAAGACTTGGGATCCAGATGCTGGGGTGAAAACCTGCTAGCTCAGAGAGGCAGAGAAGCTGACCTTCCTCCCAGAGAGCTTCTCTTTTGCCATCCTAAACCAAAAAGGACCACCAAAACCCAAAGTCCCTCTCTACAACTTCCTGTGTGTTTCTCTATCCATCTTCCTGACTTCCTCTTACTCTCTATGGCTATTTCCTGTCAACTAGTTACTTGTTCCACCTCTTGACCTATGGTTGATTTTATTTAATCCTGTTTATAACAAACAGAAAGCTCTTAGATGAAGGGTGTGTACCGGGGCTGGGCCACACCACAGCTAGAGACAGGTTTTTCCAATAAATAATGCAATCGTAGGGTTCACACTGTGATCAAATATCCTGCAACGTAGCTCAATGATGACCAATGTCTCAATGGGAAGATGTCACTTCATCTGCTTCCCTTACTGCAAAGGCTGTGTCCACTTGGATTCTTGTCTGCATCTAACTCCATGGTATTCTCAAATGGCTCCTTTCTGTACAGAAAGGTTTGCATTGTTATTATCAAATGTGTGTGTGTGTGTGTGTGTGTGTGTGTGTGTGTGTGTGTGTGTGTGTTTAATGTAGTTTCCCCTCCACTGCTAGGACCAGAAATTTCCCTGTGTTTTTTAAAGCTAACCGATTCAATAGCTAATAAATCCCACACTGGAGAAAGTTGATTCCATCACTAGTCAACAAGCATTTGTAGCATCTCTTTCACAAGTAAAATGAATATTGGCTTTCATATCCTACTTTACACAGCAATATATAAAAAAGTAAAAAAGAAAAAAATGAGTTATGTAGTCAAGTGCATTTTCTCTTAAAAAATATTTATTTTATTCTATGTATATGAGTGTTTTGCCTGCGTGTGTTATGCACCATGTTCATTCCTGGTGCCTAATGAGGTCAAAAGTGGGCATCCAGTCCCCTGGAACAGGAGTCATATATGTTTTGTGAGCCACCATGTGGGTTCTGGGAACTGAATCCAGGTCCTCTGCAAGAGCAGTCAGTGCTCTTAACTGCTGAGGCATCTATCCAGCCCCTCAAGGACATTTTCTAAACACTCGTGGATCCACAACCCTGAGCAAGGCTCTTTAGGTGATAAAAAGGCAAGCTTGCTTGGTCCTAGCCCTCAGGAAGCCATCTGAGAGAGCTACACAAGATGCACTAAGGTGATAAGCGACATGGTTAGCAGGTACAGACTTTGATCAAAGCCCAGAAAGAGGAGGGGGGGAGAAGGAGAAGGGGAAAGAGGAAGAGGGGTGGAAGAGAAGAAAGACGATGTTCTGAGGAGTTGGCTCTGTGCAGAACTTTCAACTTCACAGTTCACAGTTCCCCTCCTCCCAGAAACACACAGACACACATGGCATGTCCAAGCATCACACCCTCCCACTCAGCCTCCTTGTTTCTAGAAAATTCCTGAGCTAGGAAGTGCTTTGGAGTATGAGATTCCCTGGGAATGACGCTTTAAATAGCTTTGAGAACTTCAGCATTCTAACTAGTCACAAGTTGGCAACAAAGCCACACTTACTGCCCCACCCCCGAGCTGCTGTGGCAGACACAGAGTTGCCATTCTGAAGATCTGAGTGGGCAGCTTGATGGAAGAGGGCTTTTGGGATAGATGAACGGCAACAGTCTCGATGACATTCAGACGGCCACTGCAGGATCTCATAATATAACCCACTCAAACCCTACTTGGACTTCAGGCCCATGTGCCCCTCCCCCACCCTGTAAGAGGAACCAGATTCTTTTTTTTTTTTATTTTATTAGTTCAAATTAGGAACATGCTTGCTTCAGATGTCAATCCCTTCTCCCTCTCCCTCCCCCCCCCAACATCCCACCTGCCCCTAGCCATCCCCCCTCCAATCCCCAGGCAGGGTAAGGCCCTCTCAAAAGGGGCTCCCCAAAGTCTACCACATCATCCTGGGCCACGCCTAGTTCCCGAGGAACCAAATTCTTATCTCTTAAAGCACAGCATCCTCATGTAGTCCATTCTGGCTATTAATATGAGTTCCAGTGTTTTCTTACTGAACCCGCCATGGTTGGTCCATGAAGTCCACTCAGTAAACCATCCACCCCAGCAATCTAGAGAGGAGGAGTCTAAGTGAGCTGGGAACTGACCATGGCGGGATGCAGAAGGGGTAGGGAAACTGATCAGAGGTAAAGAGGAGGGGCACAAGTTTGGGTATCTGGTTGGGTTTGAGGTAGAGGTGGGTGGGAAGAGACCAAGACAATCCCTAAGTGTTTCCTCCAGCAAACCTGAAGTTTGCTGGAAATGGTTGCCCATAGGTATCTAAGATGGCAGCATCAGAGTTGGCTACACCACTTTACTCTTTTGGAAATATTTGTGTGAGCTATTGAAATCAGCAAATGAAAATAGGTGGCTGGTTAAAGCCACCAACCCCCCTGGCAGGACACAGAACTTGCTCTCGGCCCCCACTGGTGGCCTTAAATTTGGCCCCATATTCTACCACGAGAGGCTTTGTTCCATTATGCCAGCCATCACTAAGAGGGCTGTAGTTACCCCTGTTTCCACTATAGTCCAAGAGAGATCTTTCCATCCTTTGCTGGTGGAAGACAGAAGAGAAGGTGGTCATAGGGCACAATGCACCCAGCCTGATCCCTGTGACAGCTCATATGGACCCCTCCCCCAGAAGCTCTGACTCCTCAAGCAGACTGGACTAGATCCCGTGTAACTTCCAAGCCTCCTTCAGGGCTTACTCAGTGAACAAAGATCCAGGGAGGGAAACTCTACAGAGTCCAACTATACAGTAGCCTTTACAAAGCCTGCCCTGGACTCTTTTACTCTTTCCCTGGATACTTCCTAAGGGACATTTGTGTTTAAGGAGGACATCAGAGATGGTCTTGGAGATGAGCATAGTGTCTTTGGCCCTTAGATCTTTGAGGTGTCCTCTCTTGCTGCTCTGAAACAATCTACTGATGTTAGGGTATGGGACAGGAGAGAGCTACTGGGAGGAGGCTGTGCCAGCCAGGCTGGTGAAACACCTCTTGGAATGAAAGGACTAGACTCCTGGAGTGCCAGGTGGGCGGGGCTGAGGATCTAAGGGGACAATCTTAGGCACCAGGCAGTCTTCTCCCAGGAGGAGGATGCTGGAACTTGGGACTGGCTTTGGGTAAGGAGCACCCACATTCCTTCGCCTTGAGAGGGCAGCACCAGGCCTGCCTCATTCACAGTTGTGCCTAAGAGCCTGGCCAAGCAGTTGACAGGCAGCAGGCGTGGGGCAAGTGTGAATGGTTGGACACAGCCTTGGTAGACACAGGGCCATCTCAATGAACCTTCCCTTGGGAGATGATAAGCAGTCCCCAGCTGGCCTGGGCAAAGAATAATAATGCCTGTGACTTCTCCTGGCAGGATTACATCACTAAGGAGTATGGAGCTCCCGCATGATACACGAGGATGGTATGGGAGACTGAGTCCACAGTATCTCCCCTGTGCCAAGCAGGGCACCAGCTGGGTCTACTCACACCCTGAGCAATGTAACCAGAATCTCTCACCCCTCATACGTCACTCCATTCTCCGTCCTTTCCCTGGTGTACACTTCCAACAGCTTCCCTGTCACTGAGGGGTCTGCTTCTGGTGCCCTTCAGTTTCCACCTGATGTTTCTAAGGGCTCACACCCACTCCATCATACAACTAGGTTGGAAACACCCTAGTGTTAACCATCCTGATCCCAGTAGGGGCAGGGATGCCACCAGTGACTTCAGAAGACCTGTCCTTTTTTTGTTTTCTGTGCCATCCTCCCTGCTGACCTCCCCCAAGCCCAACCACCTTGAATTTCACCCAGACCTTCAGAGACCCTCATGCCTTTCCCAGCCTAAACTTTTACAGGTCTAATAAAAAACAGTCTACTGAGAGCCAAGGGAGACCAGGCAAGGCTGAAGAACTTTATTCACCTTGCCTAGCCCCAGGGCAGCCTTCTGTCCTCCTCAGTGATACCCATAGAGAGCTCCAGAGCCTAAGTTTTCACTGACAGCAGGGAAGACGCCCAACCCTTTCTCAGAAGCTAGAGACACTAATCAAGCGAGCAGTCAAGGGGCAGACAGCAGTGATGGGAGCAGAAAGTCAGGAAGAAATAGCCCTATAGACTGCATACTCTCACAGGATGGTTCCAAGAACCCAGAGAGCTGGGAATCACTGGTACCTGGGCTGCACCTGAAGGCACCTGGACCCGATCCCAGAACAAGGCTCTCACTCCCTGGAGATGGACTTTTATCTCAACTGGCTGAGATAAGGATGCCAGCTTAAACCATAACCTGGGTCCATCCCTCCGTGCAAACTCTTCCGGGCCATCCAGTCCTCTGAAAGCCTTATTATGACCCTAGCAGAGGTTTCCACTCGATTGCATCAGGCCAGTTCCAAGCAGTTTGCCCTCTACAACTCACGCCCCAGAGCACCACCAACAGCCCCTGGTCTCACAGTCTCCCTCGTGCCCAGTGTTCTGGATCCAATACATAGCCTCCACAATCTGCTACTCCTAGGTCCCTGCCTGGCCCGCCCATGAGGGAGGCTCTTCTATGGGTCTCTGCTACTTTCAGTATCCTCTGTCTCTTGCCTGATCACCCCCCCCATCCCTCCCTCCACCCAGTGGATCACCCTCGTGTCTGTCCCGCAGCTTTCTCGCCGCGACCGCTTCAGCATCTCCATCACTACCTTGCGCCCCTGAGTCCCTGTGTCCCACCTCGCGATCTCCAAGGTACCCACGGAACCCAGAGGTCCTGGCCCCGGCCTCCCGCGTCCCCCCGCGTCCCCAGCCCCGCGCCGCTGACGCCATGACGCCGCGGCGGAGCGAGGGGCGGAGCGGGCGGGCGGGCGAGCGCGGCTCTGAGACCGGTCCCGCAGCAGCTGTGCGCCACGGCCGATGGACATGGGTACGCAAGGATCGGGGCGCAAGCGGCTCCCCAACCGGGAGCGGCTGACGGCGGAGGACGACGCTCTGAACCAGATCGCTCGCGAGGTGAGCGAGGCGCGACCACAGCTGTCAGTGTCCCCCGCGGTCCCCCGCGGTCCCCCGCGGTCCCCAGCCGTCCCCAGCGGTTGCGCTCTGGGCCCGGCCCCATGGGGCAGGAGCTCTGGGCCCCGGCTCCCATCCACGGCCTGCGGACCACTCCGCGCCCACCAATGCCTGAGGCTCTGCTGCCCTCAGCCCCAGCCCCTGGTCCTTGTGGGCCGCTAGTCACAGCGGCGACTAAATGAATCGGGCCACCAGGGGCTCAGGGTAGCGGGATTCCAGTCGAGTGGGGGCCCGGGGGCCCTCATTGTACTGGGAAAGGAGATTAGGCCGACCCTGCTGGCCATTGGCGGCCCCAGAAACCACATGGCCTTGCTGAAATGGCCCCAGTTGGTTGGTGACCATTGCCACATAGGTATCAGTTTGGGGGTAACTTCGGGGTCCCTTGTCTGGACCACCCTGAAAGCAAGCCAGGGCATGTTTGGAGGTTTGAAAGTTTCCTGGACAGTTCATTACAACGGCAAACCCGTTCTTTAATGAACTTCTCGTGTGGTAAAGGAGCGCGCATGGGTGTGCATGTCTGCACAAACGCCCCGTTTTCTCCCACAAAGATGCAACCTTCAGGCTGCAACAGCATGCATGACACGTGGAAGGACTAGAGCAAACTGGTGGCAGCCGCTCTGGGGGAGGGAGCCGACTGGTTAAGACGAAGGGTGGACAAAGGAATCAGAGACGTTTGTATTGCCTTTCTCTTCCCTTTGAGTTGAGTGTTCTGTGCACATACTTGGGAAAAAAAAATTTAATGCAGGTGATCCGGGCTCTTCCCATCTCTTCTGCACAGGTTGTGATGGAGAGTTAGCATGCATATTATTTACATGTGGAAAAACTTCCCAGCAATTTAGGCTGTGGTTATAGCGGACTGGTAGTGACTGGGGTCTGCCTAGGACTGGCTCTTCCTGTTGGTAGGTTTGAATGCCTGGCTTCACTTTTACCGTGTTTGCAGAACACTGAGTTGAGAAACGTTTTTTCTGAACAAAACAGGAGAGGGTTTTTCAGCAAACTCTGATCCATACCTGAAGCCCACTGAACAAATTCTATCCTCTGAGAGGCTTTTTGACACTTAGCTCTCCCGTGGCGCCCCAGACATAGGTCCCGCCTGTATCTGGTACAGTTGGCAGAATGTGCCAAGGTTGCCTGTAGTTGGTTAGCTGTAGAAGGTGCCATCCAGGCAGACAGTATCTTACACCAAGAAACAGGTGGACAGAATGTGATTAATGGTGTTGGTTACAGGACCTTTGGCTGTAATTAGTTTCCTGGTTACAACAGTCTCTTACATGGGTATGTGACCACACAGCAAACAACAGTCCCTGGGAGGGCCAGAGTGCCCCACAAATCCAGGAATGAGAAGACTGGGAGTCCCATAAGCCAGTGTCTTATCGGCTGGTTGTTACAAAAATAGATTGGAAGCAGAGGCCAGGGAATGGTTCTGCCATTCGTCCAGAGAGCCATAGTCAGCAGTTATAAAGACAGGCAGGAGTCAGACCTGAGTTTAGACGGGACGGACCACTCTGTACTAGCTGTGCTGGTCTAGAAAAGCCAGCTCCCCAGCCTCCTCTTAGCCCTGTTCTCATCTCTGAAAAGGGGACAGGCTCCCTGAGGCTGTGGGGGTGCAAAGGAACAGCACAGGCAAAGTATATCCAACCAACTCAGGAAATGAGTTCACCCCCCCTCATGCCCCAAACCCCCAGTGAAAGTCAGCCACACATGTGGCCCTCACCCAGACCTGGTGGAGTCGCTGGAGAGATTGCAGGGAGCAGGTGATGCTGTCTGCTCTGCAATTGAATTCTGTTGCCCAACGGTGAAATTAAACCGGTATTCAGATGGCAAATATCTATTCCCTGAGTTATTGAGCCTTCTTATGAGCATCAGCCAAATTGTCTCAAGTTTGGAAGTTTTCTGTTCAGTCTTTAATCCATGATTGTGGATTAAATCCACAATCCTAACATCCAACGCCCTGTCCTAAACACATCAGAGTTAGGGGGAAAACTGGCAAGGATTTGGATCAAAAATGGGTCTGGCAAGGTGAGTAGAATTCTCTTGCCATCCTAGCACTGAGGAGGCTAAGCTGGGAGGATACAGAACTGGAGGCCAGTATGGTTTACATAGTGAGACTCTATCTCACGGAAGACAAGAGTGCGTTGGTTCCTATAGGTTCACTGTTCTCAAAGAAGATCTGATCAGAAAGGGCACTGAAGGGTCTGAAGGTTTGGAATGAGAGAATTCCAGCTAGCAGATGGGACCAGAGGCTGCTTCCTGGAAGAAATGGCATTTTGAGTTCTTGAAGGATGTATCCACCAGTCAGATAGTTAGGCTGCCGGGACAAAAACCCTGACCACTTGACCTAGACAAGGGACACATACCAGTAGAGCACAAAAATCCCAGGGGAGGTGGGATTCACCTCCTGCCAGTACTTGTATTTCATCCCTTCTGGCTCCTGTATGCTGACCCCATCTACAGGCAGAGGCGTCGTGTGGATGTTCACTGGCCTCAGGCTTGACAAAAGGGATCACCCCAAGTTGGCCCCCTGAACTGTGCAGTCTTCTCTACCTGTCTCTCCAGAGAGCCAGGCTTCCTCTGGATTCTTTAGAGCGATGTACAGTCCTGAATGGTGGCGGAGTGGTTATGAGAGCTACAGGGGGTGGGTTGCCTTCAGGAAAACAAGTGGAGATTCTGGGTCAAGGTCATCAGGAAGTCTGAGTCTTAGGGCCAGGGGGCCCACCCAATGGAGTAGAATAGGACTTCAGTTCTCCTGGGGGGGGGTCTGAAGTTTTCTGGGAAAGAGGAGAAGCCTTTTGTGTCCCCTCCACAGCCTGCCTTGTCTTTCCATGTCCACAGGTCCTATCTGGCTCCAATCCAGCAAGTAGACGGGTTGTCATTTAATATGCCTCTGGCACTTCAGCACTGATTGGCTCATCTTTGGGAGGTAGACTTCTAGCATGATGCTGGAGAAAGGGGCCTTCTCCACACTCTTCACACATTAAGACATGGCCTGCTGGGAGGTTGGGAGTGCCAGATCTCACATCTGGGCAGAAGTGCTCCTGAGGTTCTCAGAAGGTAAATCCCAAGGCTGAGTCTCCCCTCCTCCCACTCAGACTTTCTGCCAGGGACTTTGGGAGTGCCTGGGTTTCCCCTTCAGCGCTCTGATCATGGCTGTTCAGGGGCCTCTTCAGCCCTTTCCTGCCACAGTCACAGCAGCTGGCTTCATCTGGGTTTGTCTGTCATGAGCTGGTAGAGGCATCTCCTTGGGTGGTGAGTTGGTCCCTCCCTCTGTGGCCCATAAGAGATGCCTTTTCTCATTCAGCAGGGCAGGGCAGGAAGGGGAAGGAGGGATCTAGTCCATCACTGTCCCTGAAGCCTCTTGTCCAAGGAACCCACTGTAACTGAATCCTCCTGGCACGTGGTCCAGGAGCACTGAATGCTGAAAGTCCACTCCAAACTTCATCTTCACTGGAGCAAAGCAACTGGCATGTGGAAGGAGAGGTCCCCCCAGCTTCAGCAGAGCTGCTGGGAGAGGCAGCCTGCAGCCATTAGCTCACACATGTGAGGACAGAGAATGTCATTCTACCACTTTGGTGACTTTCTGCTGTGGGCTCACAACAAGATCAGGCTGCTGTTGGTGGTGATGGTGTGTGTGTGTGTGTGTGTGTGTGTGTGTGTGTGTGTGTGTGTGTGTGTTTGCACCCTGATGAGCCTGTGCTCCATCCTGCTTGCCTCTAGGCTCTTACAGGAAACCACTAGCAGCTACGTGCCTGCAGCAGGCTCTACTTCTAGGGAACCTGTTGTGAGCATCACATCTCTATTGGGCAATCCCATTAAGATAGTCCTTCTACATACTTTCTCCTTATCATCCTCCCAAGTAGACCTCAGAGTTCAAGCTTCCTAAGGTAAGGCCACCTCTGCTTCTTCTCAAGCCTCTAGGCCATTGAAATTGCCGTAGGTTGGGTGTGCTCATGGTCTTAGCTTTACCTCCACTGCCTTTAGCATCAAGTTGACCTGATTGAGGGATCTAGGAAGAATTCAGCCACCATGACATATTCCTGGCCTGTGTCATAGTCCCCATGCCCCGTCTCCTACTGTGACAGCACACTGAGGCCAGGTACTGCCTGAATTTGACAAAGAGAAGAGGTTTTGCTACTCAGCCACTTGACTTGGGCCATTGTCTTTGTACCATTGTTTTCCAAGACTGGTCAACTGATAAAAACCTAATGGACACCGGCAGGCTGTCACATCCGGGGTGGCTAGTACTGTGCTGTCATGAAGTAATAGTACCCCACCTTCTATATGGTGGGGGAACATGTGGCTGTTCGTTGTTCAATGTGAAGAACTTCCCCACCCCAAATACTAATGAAGCCACCCTGGGTGGCCTTTCTAAGAAAGACACAGATCTGGGAGATGGGTGTCATCTGTGAGGTGCTATGAATGGCCAGAGCAGGAGTTCCTGGGCCTGTGAGCTTGCACTGTTGATGGGATTGACAAAAGATGGAAGAGGCTGGAGAGGATTCAGAGCTTCAGCTGGACAGCCCTGCTATCTCTGGTGGCCTCTCAGCCCCACCCACAGCTATTTCTATCAGAGCCAGCTGTCACTTCCTCCATCTGTGGAGAGTCTCAGTGTTGGGATTTTTCTATGAAGAGGCTAGTGTGAATGGTGGAGACCACAGCTCGGAATGGTAGTCAAGTTTGTCACCTGTAGATCCCATCAAAGTATGGGGCACAAAAGGAATACGGGGGGGGGGGAGAGGGCAGAGTGAGCCAGCCATTCTCAGGAATTTCACCCCATAAGTGTACTGAGCTCCATCAGAAGAGGAGAACGTTTGACACCTCACCTAAGACTTCATCCTACAGTCAGGCAAACATCACCCATCCCTGGCACAGCTGTGAGCCCTCAGTGTAACCTTTCATGAGACAGACACTAATGTCCTCTGCCTTCCTATATCCGGGACCTTCTTTTTTCACTCCGACATCTGTAAAACGTTAATTTCATTTCAGCAAACTAATGTGTGGTTTTACCTTTGCCATGTTCTCGTGATCCACAGCTGAATAATTCTTTTCATCATTCTTTTAAAAAGGGTGTTTTTATGTATTCGTATGTACCTGTGTGAGTTGATGTGCACCATGTGCATTTGGGAGACCAGAATGGACTAGACTCCCTGGAACTGGGGTTCCGGGCGGCTGTGAACTGCCACAGAGGGCGCTGGGAGCCAAACCCAGATCCCTTGCAGAAGCGATAAGGCTCTTAATGGCTGACTATCTCTCTGTTTCCAGAACTGTCCTTTGACTACTGGTCAGGCCTTGACACTTTTTTGGTGGGAACTCTCCCATGGCTTCTTACATCACTGTGTGTCTGTTGGCTTGAAAGCATTAATAATAAACTCAGAGTCACCTGTGATGTCTTGGTGTCACAGTAAGGACAGACATCAAAGCACTTCCCCTTGGTGTCATGCAAACAAGAGCCAGCCCAGGTTTTCATTTTCATCCTTCCTCTCTCTGTATCTTCTGTTATCCCTGTCTGTCTGTTGTATGAGTCTGACTCTGGGCCTGGACCTGTGTCTGTAGGTGTCTCACAAAGGGTTCCACTCTGCCTTTTATTGAATGGCATGGAAAATATTGTGGGGGGGAGGAATGAGGGACACTTAACAGAGCCCTTTAGCAGTTTACGAGGGATTAAGTCACAGACTCCAACTGACCCCAACTAACTAATAGACAGTATTACAAACAGAATTGTTTATCAAGCAATATACAAATTTTGTGTGCTACATTAATGGTGGATATTCAGTTTATAAATTGTTTTCAACCTATATTTTCTGGTTTTTTTAGCAATGGTTATCATAGTGCACACACACACACACACACACACACACACACACACACACACACATTACTCTCTGGGTCAGGGGCATGGAAGAACACATAATTTAAGATTACAGCTATGCATTGGCTTAGGTTGTAAAAACTGATTAGATGGGAAATCCAAGTCAAATAAGGTCGATTGTTACATTGTTTTCTAAAAGGTATATTTAACAAACAGGCTGAGTACACAGTAGGAGTCTTGAGTTGTGCTTGATCTCAAGGTATGTGTACTGACTGGTTTTATGTCAACTTGACACAAGCTAGAGTCATCAGAAGAAGGAGCCTTCGCTGAGGAAATGCCTCCTTTAGATCAGCTGTAAGGCAATTTCTTATTTAGTGATCACTGCAGAAGGCCCAGCCCATTGTGGCTGGTGTCATCCCTGGGCTGCTGGTTCTGGGTTCTATAACAGGATGAACAAGCCTTGAGGTGCAAGCCCGTAAGCAGCTCCCCTCCATGGCCTCTGCATCAAATCCTGCCTCCAGGATTCTACCCTATTTGAGTTCCTACCCTGTCTTCCTTCAGCAATGAACAGTAATGCTGAAGTGTAAGCCAAATAAACCCTTTCCTCCTCAGCTGGCCTTGAACTCAGAAACCTGCCTGCCTCTGCCTTCCAAGTCCTGGGATTAAAGGCGTGCTCACCACCACTCAGCTCAAAGTATATTATTAATTGACTGTGAGGTCCAGCAAAAGTTCCAGTTTCTAGAATGTAAGAGATATTTTCATAAATACTGCATTGCCTGTAAAAGACAACTAATGGTGGATATTTTAAAGGGCCCAAAGTCCCTGAATGCCCTGGTAAATATCATCATTTTCCCAAAATTATGCATATAAATAGATATTCTATTATTAAAATGCTACTCATAAAAATATTCAGCCGGGCAGTGGTGGCGCATGCCTTTAATCCCAGCACTTGGGAGGAAGAGACAGGTGGACCTCTGTGAGTTCAATGCCAGCCTGTTCTACAGAGTGAGTTCCAGGACTACATACACACAGAGAAACTCTGTCTCAGAAAAAACAACAACAACAAAAAACCAAACAAAAAACCCACTTCTTGTGGATTTATGAAGTTTAGATGTTGTCTGTTGACTTCTTGGGTTGAAGAATCAGAGTGGGTGTTCATGGACCCAAGTCGGGCCTCTCCCCCATTCCCCCACATCCTCATAGCATACTTCCCCTGTTGTGGGTTAAATAATATGCTCATTGGTGTAATGACAGAGTGGTTGAGGGTATATGGGCACTAGAGTGAGGTTTCATGGCTTCAAATCTGTCCTCTATTCATGGTCAGAAGCAAATTACATAAGCATGTAGGTCTCCCCGTAAGTACAGGAGGGAAGTGTTAACAGTCCACTTCCCATGAGGTGGTTATAAGGGCGAATGACAGATGCCATGTATAGATCTCAGAACAATGGCCAAAGTGCACATAGTCAGTGTTCAGAAAATGCCAGCGAAGGCGATTGGGTTGCATGCTACAAATCACTTTGGTCGTGGAGCCAACTCACACAGCTTGCTGTTTTTCCTAGAGTTGTTGATTTTCATTTAAATTGCTTGCCTGTTCATGTATGTATGATCTGTAATTCTTCAAAGTCTTAATGGAACTCTTTCTGGACCCATTTTGTAATGTAATAGACAAGTCAGGTCATCGTGTCATTCCTCTTATTTCCCACTACCCATCCAGTCGGGCCTGGGTGCCCCAGGCTTTGCCCTCCTCAGCATTCACCCCCCTTTTCCATTTCTGAAGGATCCTTTTCCCCTTTGGGGTAGAGGGGTTGAGTCCCTGTTTCCTGAATTGTACATTGTGTTTCTTGGATCAAAGCTCATTTTGCTGGAACACATCCTTCAGTCGTTTTCTGAACAAGCGTATCTTTTCCAAATATTTGCACATCTAAAAGAGCCTTATTCTAGCCTCCCACTTGATTGATAGTTTGGTTATATAGAGATCTAGGTTAAAAATAAGTTTCTAAAAAATGTCAAAGATTTCTCTGTGTCCTTTGGAGTGGTTCCCAACTGGCATTGTTGATTGAAAAGAGCCCTGCACAGAAAGCGAAGGTGGTCCTCATCCTCCATGAGGGGAAGGCTGCAATTTGCCAGCATTCACTTGGAGAAACACTGACAGAGCCACAGCAGAGGAGTGTGGGAAGCAGTACTAGCAGGTTTGCCAAGGACTTGCCTGTGTTGCCTAATAAGTCAGTAAATCAATGTGGAAAAGTAAAATTAAAAATGAATTTCTGCCATCATCTCAATTCTTCTTCCTGTTTCATTCTACCATTTGGGGTTGTTCTGAGAATGTTAATGCCATCCATGGCTTCAGTGTTGTAATCTACTGTTACTCTCTGAATCCTGAGGCAGTCACTTTATTCTTAGTATCCCGGGCTTTTCCCATATGTATTGAGCGTGACTGGGTTCATTCGATCTGGGAATGGCTATCCAGAAGTTCCGAGAGGTTCCTGGGTGTCCCCATCCCACCAGCTCTCTTCTCTCTTCTAGGCGTGCCTATTGTCTGCACAAATCTTCCTTTTGTTTTTTCAGCACTTCTGTCTTTTGTTAGATTGTCTGGGAGAGTATTCAAATGAACCTACTCCTACTAAATGTACCTGAACTATATTTAATTTTAATTTCTGGAGGCTTCCTTCCTGTCCCTCATTCTCTCTCTTTGTGATTCTTCCCTTTAAAACTTGTGGATATTATAATATTATGGATTTATTCTTATTTATCCATTTATTTTGGGACAAGGTCTTATTATGTAGCCCTGGCTGGCCTGGAACTTACTATATAGATCAGATCTGCCTGGAACTCACAGAGATCCACCTGCCTCTGCCTCCCAAGTGCTGGGATTAAAAGTGTGCACCATCATACTTGCATGGCATTTATTTTATAAGTGTATATGCCTGTGCATGTCACAGCGCATGGATAGGGCCACATCACTCCTTCTACCGTGTGAACTCCAGAGAGGAAACTCGGGTTGTCAGTCTTGGAGCAAGTGTCTTCACCCGTTCCACCTGATCAGCTCTCTTTTCCTTTTTAATCTCCCTCCCTCTCCTCTCTCTCTCTCTCTCTCTCTCTCTCTCTCTCTCTCTCTCTCTCTCTCACACACACACACACACACACACACACACAGCCTCACTATGTAGTCTAGGAAGATTTTGAACTCATTACTCTCCTGCAAAGCAAATAAATTACTCATTAGTTTCTCATTACCAAGAAAAAAATTAAATGCCAAACTGGGTGAGAGATCAGAGTTTAATTTTGAGCTGGATGTAGGGACACATTTGACCCTTGAAAAGCAGAAGCAGGAGGGTGGCTACAAGTTCAAGGCAACCATAGGTTACATAACAGGCTGTCCATGACTATCTAGCAAGACCTTGTCTCAAAAGAAAGAAAGAGAGAGAGAGAGAGAGAGAGAGAGAGAGAGAGAGAGAGAGAGAGAGAGAGGGAGGGAGGGAGAGAGAGAGACAAGGAAAGGAAAGGAGAGGAGAGGAGAGGAGAGGAGAGGAGAGGAGAGGAAAGGAAAGGAAAGGAAAGGAAAGGAAAGGAAAGGAAAGGAAAGGAAAGGAAAGGAAAGGAAAGGAAAGGAAAGGGAAAACTCAATAAAATGGAAAAGATTTTTCTGACTTCAGACATCAAGAATCTTTAATCCATTCATTGGTTTGTCAAGTTCCCTTGGACCTGAGATACACTTTACATAAAACAAGCACCTGGGGAGTTGGGTAGGCAGAATGTGATCTGTCTTGGCTGTGGGTAAACTCTCGGGTCAGCAGCATGTGAGAGCCAGGAACAGTCAGCATTGGGCTGGGGCTCGGTCAGGATTTCCACTCCTTCTTGGTATGATTCACACAGCAGCTCTGACCCTGTTAATATGGAGCACCAGGGGCTCACACACTGTCCATTCACACAGCAGCTCTGACCCTGTTAATATGGAGCACCAGGGGCTCACACACTGTCCATTCACACAGCAGCTCTGACCCTGTTAATATGGAGCACCGGGGGCTCACACACTGTCCATTCTGCTTTTCACCCCTACCCATGATGCACTGCTACCCTTATCCTTGACTTCTTTTATTCTTTTTTGTTTTTGTTTTTCAAGTCAGGGTTTCTTTGTGTAGCCTTGGCTGTCCTGGCACTTGCTCTGGAGACCAGGCTGGCCTCGAACTCACAGAGATCCGCCTGCCTCTGCCTCCCGAGTGCTGGGACTAAAGATGTGCGCCCCCAACACTCGGCAATTTCTATTATTCTTATTTTCCACCTTCCTCCATGACATCCCTTGGGCATCTAGAACGCTATGGGGGATATCCAGACTGACAGTCCTGGATGTGGGATTCCCGTGTAGACTCAGTACATGGCCATCCCATATACTCTGAAATGCTTCTTACTGCCTCTGGAACATGGGCCCTCACTCGGGGCACCCTGACCTGTGGGACATCCTGCTGTGGAGGGAATTGTCAGTGTCTCTGCAAGGTATCATAAGAGCCACCACCCTCAGTCATTATCATGTGGCAGTGCAGCTGAGGACCTTCATTCTCAATGGTTTTAAAACTAACTGAAGGAGCCACACAGCTGGCAGCCACTGTGTTGGCATAGGCCACTGCTTTGGAGCAATGATTTATCCTTTATGAAGCCATATTATAATAGGCATATCCAGTAATTTGAAATCCCAGTTGAGTTTTCTCAAGCCATATATCTATCATTCACGGTCTGGCATAGAAGCGGAGGGAAACGGTGATGCAGGCAGGAGGGGTAGCTGTGGTGAGGCTTTGCCTGGAGCACACTTGTGGAAAGGGCACACACAGTCTATCCCTTCCCTTTGTCTGTGAAAGAGGAACAGCTCAGCCAGGGCAGCTATGGAAATGCGGTAGAGTATGTCATGTGGCATTTAGCAGGTACTACTGGAAGGGTGGTGGACATTTCCTGCCTGCAAGTGGCTCGAGGAGATAATCAGGAGGCCTTGGTGCTTCAAGTCCAGTTGGGTGTAGCCAGGATCCAGGGCCAGGGCTGACATGGTTCCTCCTGAGTGAAGGGATAGGGTGGGGCGAGGAGCAAGAGGACTGAAAGGAAGGATGGGAGAGAAATTATAACAAAGATAACCTTGGACCAGGTGGCATAAAGGACTGGTTAAATGACCTCGCGGTGAACATGCTAATGGCTGTGGCTTTGTTTGCTCGTGACAGAGTGTCACTATTTCACACAGGTTGACCTTGAACTCAAGATCCTCTTGCTTCAGAATGCTGGGATTACAAGCACACACCACGGCATGTGGCTTTTTGACTGTGGTTTAAATATATATATAGAGAGAGAGAAATATAGAGATATGGATATATATCTTAGTGTCCACATGTCTGTGGGCTTCCCTGGCTCAGAGTATGGGAGCTGGGGACAGCTATAAGTTGGATATGAAATGCACCCCTAAAAAGGGAGCTGGTATATTGAAGGGTGGTCCATGGCTGCTGGTGGTATTTTGGGAGGTTCTACAAGCTTTAGGAGCTGGTGTCTAGCTGAAAGAAATAGACCAATGGGGTGTGTCTCTGGAGTCTGCACTTTGTCTGAGGGCCTTCCGTTAGTTGTCTGCCAGGAGGTCAGAAGCCTTGGCCACAAGCTTCCACCATCATAGTGTTCTGCCTCACCCAGAATCTACAGAGCTGAAGCCCAGGGACTGACTCCCCTGAAGTGGTCTTCACTCCTTAGGTTGTTTGTGTTGGGTATTTCATCTTAGTAGCAAAAGGTCCACTGATGCTGTGCTTTGCACAGAGGACCTCCTGTGTTCAGTATCACTTTTGTTTCTTGGCCCTCAATTCAAGTCAGCAGGAGGATCAATCACTCAGGCTTCTCTAGTACTCCATCCTTATGTAGCCTAGGTGAGTGCCTGTCCTGGTGACTTCCTAAAGACCTGGCCCCTGCAGGCTGGGCTTATTCACAACTGTTTATCTCTGGGCTTATCTGACCTCTGAGAAGCTACTAAATTACCTCCCTATTTTTAACCCATACCTCCAGCCTGCCAGAGTGGTTGCCACATGGGTTGAGATGAGGTGATGGCCTTCTTCTAACCTCATTTCAGTTTTCGATGTCTTCTTTCATACTTTGGTTTTAGGTTGAGGTTCTTCAGCCTGGATGCTACTGGCTTTGGGGACCAGATGACACCCGCCTTGTGGTGGCTTTTGTATATAACCATAGAAGGCTCAACAACATCCGTAGTTTCTGATCAGCAGATGCCAGTAACTCCCACCTCCTTGGTGGTGACAAGGGAACATGTTTCCAGACATTGTCAGATGGCTCCTGGGGAGAACACTGATTTAGATGTTGTCTTTCCCCCTCTGCTGAGTCTGTGCCTTGAGCTCAGAACCATTGGCCTCTGCTCTAGAAGCCTAGACATCCCACTGGGACTCTGTCAAGGTGAGTCTCACTGTTCTCCGGGGCAGGCAGAAAGCCTAGCCTATTTTTGGTATTTCCTCCATGAGACTGCCCGGAAAGCTGTAGAGAGGGGACCATCACCTCAGAGATGGGGAGGGGGTGGGGTGGTTCTAGAAGACTGCTGCTGATTCTAGAAGTAGAGGCCTCTGCTGCAAATCTGATGGCACGTGGCCTGTGTTCCAGAAGTGTGGTGCCGTTGTCTGTGAGGGGCTGCTGCAGCAATACAGCACAGGCTGAGTAGCAGCACGGATGCTGGCTGCTCACCGTCCTGGATGCTACAGAGTTCAACATCACGGCATATTCAGGTATAACCTTGGTCTGTTCTATCAGCTGCCCGCTTGATATGGCTTCAAAGGGAAAATGGGACACATCCCAACTCAGTGTGACATGTGAGGGTGGGGCTGGAGACCCACCAATACTCTACCCAGATTAGCAGGGCACAGATATTGGACAACAACAGATCAATGACATCTACCTTTCCACAGGGTTAAAATTAGCCCCATACTTCCTACAAAGCCACACAGCTAAGCTTCTGAAAATAGATGCTGGGTCACTGCCCTGCCCACAATCCCCTTTCCATCACCCTTGAGTCCTGGCAGCTCCCATCTTGGCACCTCCCTTACGTCTCCATAATTCCCAGAACGTACTGTGCAGCCTCCACCCGCTCTTTCTGTTAGCCAAGAAAGCACTGTCTGGCTGAGGGTCCTCCTTCCTCTAGCCAGAGCCTTCCATTCCCTTAGCCAGCGGGCATGAGTCACCCTGGGCTGCTGCTGAATGGGACAGAATGCCTCATTAGTGCTCTAGCTTCCTAATGCTGTGACCCTTTAATACAGTTCCTCATGTTGTGATGACCCCCATACTGCTTCATAACTGTATTTTGCTGCTGCTGTGAATTGTATAATTTAATATCTGCATTTTCCTATGGTCTTGGGTGACCCCTGTGAAAGTGTGGTTCGGTCCCTGGCAGGGAGGGGGTCGTGACCCGCAGGGTAAGAACTGTTGCTGTAGTAATTTGCCTCCATCACCTACACCTCTCTCGGCTGTTTCTACGTGTGAAATGTGAGCATTTATTTCCAAGGCAGGTTACAGCCTCTATCAAAGTCCGTGCATGGGCGGGCGGGTGGAGTGGCTTTTATGGACAGCCCGTTCTTTATTCTCTCAGCCCCTCAGTTCTCGGCATGCTCAGAGAGTGCAGCCCCTCTGCCCTCTAGTCTCATCGGAGTTCACCAGCAAAGGGCCAACCACCCCAGAGACCACAGCTGTCCCTGTGGCCAAGGCTTTGGGCTTTCCTCACTGAGAGAACTTTCCCTCCTAACTCCCCATCCCAGAAGCATCCTCTAAGAGGTCCCTGGGTCATTCTGAGTGTTTCTTGGAGGGTCCAGCCTTGACCATCAACACTGGGTTCTACAGTTCCTGCTCACCAGCTTTGCCTTCTCTGATGAAGCCACAGAGTCCCTTAGCCCCAGTGTGCCCGCCAGAGGGATGGAAGCTGTGATAAAATCATGGCACATGTGAGCTGATGTGAATGTCATACCTGGGGTAAGCCTGCTGTCAGTGCACACATGTTCAGCGGGGGAGATCTCCTTACAGGCGCTCAGAAATACACAGGATGTCATGCTAGCCACAATATGTGTGTGTGCAATGGTCACCTGCCTGTCATCTGTGCTTCAAGGAGTAGAGGCCTGACTCCCCAGCTCATAACTCTTCTCAAGACTGGCTCCAGGCTCCTAGTTCCCCTTGAGACTCCAGGCTCCAGCATCCATGTTCTCCCTCAGGCTCCAAGCTAAAAGCTCTACTCTAGGACGCAGGCCCCACAACTTCAGTTCCCAAGTACCAGGTTCTGCTCTAGAGTCCAGGCTCCTAGTTTCCTTCAAGGCCCCAAGCTTTAGCTTTCAGGTTCTACTTCAGCCTTGGTTCTAGGCTCCTAGTCAACTCAAGATTCTGGGCTCCATGCTGTCTGACTGGGCTGGGGAAAGGCATCTTTGAGGTGGGTTACTGGCCACCTGTTTGCCTCCCAGAATTCACATGGATCCAAAAGGGGACACATTTGGGCTAACATACATCAACCCTAAAAGGCCCCAAAGGTTTCAGGCTTATCTATGTCTGTTGCTGGACATGGGCACATGGGGATGCTCGTTGGTTCTGGAGGCTACATTGGATTTTTGTTTTTGTTGTTTATTTTTGTTTTTAAGACAAAGTCTCTCTACTTACCCCTAGCTGTCCTGGAACTCATTATGTGGACCAAGCTGGCCTTGAACTCACAGAGATTCACCTGCCTCAGCACCACCATGCTGAGTGTGCATTGGTCTTTACAAAGCACACTCTCTAGGCCTCTTTGATGGTGCTGTTGCTTTCCCCTATGACTGAAGAGCCAGGACAGGATGTCCCTCAGGCAGGTAAAGGGCTAGCTGGAAGTGTGGAAAGAAGCATCAGAGCCATGTACACATTGCCTATGTGTGGCCTTCTCTAGCCTTGGAGGCCCTGGTCCATTCAGGTGCATGTGGAGATGGGGAAGAAATGGATTGGAGTTACCATCACCATGACAACCACAGATGGCCAGGAACATCAGGGTTATACTTGGTTGTCAGGGAGGGGGCCTCAGTTAGGCTGGAAGGGCTGTCCCCAGCCCACTCAGGCCTCCACGGAATGTCTCCAACCTTCAGTGCTGCCTAGTAGGACCCATTCTCTTGTGTGACTGCCCAGCCTATACTACATGGAGAGGAAGAAAGCATGAGCCTTGTATTACATATGAGAGCCATAGGGTCCTGCCCCCACAATCCAGAACCTAACACACAGGTGCTCTCTCTCTCTCTTCCTCTCTCTCTCTCTCCCTGTCTCTCCCTCCCTCCTTCCCTCCTCTCCCTCCCTCCCTTTCTACTCTCTTGTCTTATACAGATGTAAATTGTTTATCAAAACCACATGTTCCCCATGGGATGTAGTTGCAAGCATGTCTTCTCGATGGTTCCATTCCTCAGATGTGACCTCCACAGGACATATCTGAAACAGTGACTGGAAAGTTTCTTAGCCCAATTCTGAGAAAGCAAAAATATGTTGCAACAGGGCCTGGAAACTTGGCTTCTATATGTGACCCAGTGGTCCTCAAAATGTGGCCTCCAGACACAGAGTTTCCCTCACCTGGAAGCAGCTAGGTCCATAGCCCTGTGTGGGGTGGTACCTGTGCCAGTCCACCTGGCCTGGCCCTCAGCACTGTCTGCTTGGGTGATGGAGGGTCCACATCATCCCGAGTCTCCACTGAACAGCGCAGCCTCTTGCTCAGCAGTGCATTCAGTTGTGACTGTTGCTTTGACCATACACCCAAGGCTGCCGAAAGCTGCCTGCTGAGGAACTGCTCATCACAGCACCTTTCTGAGGTGGAGCAGGTGGTGGCCCTCACTATGGAGTGGCTCTTTGCACACAGCCAATGCTGAGTTTCTGGCTGAGTGAATGAATGCCTGAATGAATAAGTGGACTCAGTTTTACCTTAAAAGTAACATTTGAAGGATCTATTTCTTTTCTTTTTTCCTTTGGTTTTTTTGAGACAATGTTTCTCTGCCTAACAGCCCTGGGTGTCCTGGAACTTACTCTGTAGATCAGGCTAGCTTTGAACTTAACAGAGATCCTCCTGCCTCTGCCTCCCAAGGGCTGGAATTAAAGGGGAGGAGCTACTTCTAAAGACCCAGCTGTGTTTCATTTATATAGAGCTGAAAATCCTCCAGTACCTAGGAGTAGCAGGAATCAAGCTGTTTTGGTTCTGTGTTGGTTCTATGGGCCTACACTTTGGTCCATTGCTTTTCAGCAAGTGGTTTGGGACCTTATCCCCTTCCATGTGAATGGACAGAGAGAGGACTGTTACAGCAAGACACTAAACACTTTTCCTGTCCACTCCTGCAGTTCTTCCCCTCTCCCGGTGCCTCTCCACAGCTTCCTCCCTGGCATTGCCCCACTGGCTTTCTTGTAATGTGGCACATGGGGAAAAATATCTTTCCAACAACCCAGGGGAGTGGCCTGTGACCTCACCGGGGCTGTGTGGGCGATCTGGTTGCCTTGCACACTGCCAGTGTGCTGAGATCCCACACCCTAAAAAGGCATTCATTGTGTTCAGGTGGCACTCACCCAGGGGCTGAAGTCATTTGGAACCCGTGTAGAACATTCTCTGTCTGGCTGCCCTGCTGGAGCGAAGCACTTGAATTGCAGGAATTTCAATGTATTAATAGGCCCTGCCAGGTGCAATAAATAGCTGCCTTTGCCCGACTTTCACCCCAAGCAGTGCTGAACTTCTGAGAAGCCCTAGGCACCCCTGGAGCTGGAGGCAGGCAGCAATGGGCTATGGCCCTCAGATGAAAACAAAAAAGAAGTAAGATGTTGAAGGTATGTCTCAGGAAAGCAGAAAGTCACTTAGGCTAATCTCTTTCCCGCACAGAGCTAGAGATGGGAGCCTGGACTTCTTGGCATAAGAGACAAGGGTTCTGTCCTCAAGCCCTAGCCTCAACCCTAGCCTGGTCTCTAAGACAAAACATAACCTGTTTTTGACAAGATGGGTTTTTTCTTCCTTTTTTTTTTTTAACTTTTAACTGTTCTAGTCTCCTCGTTATTAGAGACAAAACACTGTGTAAGGAAAGGGGGAAAGGCTTCTGTTGGCTTACAGTCTCAAAGGTTCAGTGTATAGTCAGCCAGCTCCGTGGATTCTCAGTCTGTGACAAGCAGGCAGCATAACCGACAGGCATGGTAGAGGGGCTCTGGCCCACTCATAACAGACAGGAAGCAGGGGCCGGGAGAAGAAGGGATAAGATCCACCCTTTCAGGACAGCCCTTCCTGTGACCTACTTCTTCCAAGTAGGCTCCACCTCCTAGTTCTCATCACCTGTCTAGGTGTGAGCCACCATGCCTCACCTTTAATCCCGGCATTTGGGAGGCAGAGGTGTGTGGACCTCTGAGTTCGAGACCAGCCTAGTCTACAGAGCGAGTTCCAGGACAGCCAATAATGCCATCCCAATAATGCCCTTGAGTTACGTACGAATCCAGGGCTGGGGATATGGCTCAGTCAGTAAAGGGCCACATAAGTGTCAGGCTCCCCCTCTGTAAAGTTACTGTCCCTCTCCCAACCCTGTTCACTAGAAGCAGGTTACCCACCCAGTGTCCATGCTGGGTAGAGGCTGTAGGTTCACATCTTAGTGGTGTGCTTAGCAAGCTTAAAGGGCGATCCCGGAGGCTGTGCAAATGGCCTGAGCCATCCTAAAGCATTTGCCAGTGAATCTGTAATTGCTTTTATTCACTTGTTTTCAGTGCTGGGAATTGAACTTTCTTGTACACGGTAGGCAAGCAAGCGCTCTGCCACTGAGCTATATTCCCAGACCTCCTTTACTTATTTTTGAGACAACAACCTGCTGCTGTGTAGCTCAGGCTGCCCTCCAACTTGCAGTCATCCTCCTGTCTCTACCTTCCAAGGGCTGAGACGACAGACCTGCACCACTGTGCTCAGCTGCATGTAATCCTATGCTGCTTGTTTTTGCTTTAGTGTCAAAGGCAAAAGTGGGTTATCTGGTGCCACCGAAGAGCTTGGGAGGGAGTAGTGGAAAGCCCTGGAAGGCCACTTCTGGGCCTGGCTCTCAGCCCTGACTGTTAATCCTCATTCCTCCCAGCTGGGCTGTGAATGGGTCTCTGGGTCTCACCAACTCCTTGGGAACCTATGCTCACCACTGTGATCTTGGATCCCCTCACTCATTCCTGCCCACACTGTTCCTTGCTCCCTCAACTCGACCTCCAGATCCCCAGCCAGCAGCAGGGAAGAGAGAGCTCCCAGTGGCTCTGTGCTCTGGCTTCTGCCTCTGCAATAACAGAGAACTCTGCTCCCCAACACAAAAAAGCATGAATGTGGCCCTGGCAGGTCATTCTGCTGACTCCATCTTCTTCAAGGGGTGGGAGTGGGTCACTGCTTGAATGAAGGTCATATGGAATGAGCGGAAACAATGACGACTGTCTTGACCTTTCCTCATTGTCACTCAGCCTGAGATGATGGCACTTTCTGGTTTCAAAAGCACAAGTAGTATGCTATTGAAGTCACTCAGCTGGCTTTTCCATTGGCAGTGCCGGGAAAGGAACCCAGGGCTGCATATGCCAAGCAGAAGCTCACCTCAGATCCTTACCCTGCCATGCCGGCACTTCCTGATAGGCAGCATTGAAAAAGAGCCTTTAATCCCAGCACTTGGGAGGCAGACGCAGGTCCAGCCTGGTCTACAAAGTGAGTTCTAGGCCAGCCAGGGCTACACAGAGAAACCCTGTCTTGAAAAACAAAAAGAAAGGCAGAGAATGAACATTTTTGTGATCCACAGGTCATTTGGCCAGGGACTCTAAACTGCCATTCAGTGAACAACTTTTTTTTTTTTTTTTCTTTTCTCAGCAATTGGGAGGCAGACACAGGTGGATCTCTGTGAGTTTGAGACCAGCATGGTCTACAGAGTGAGTTCCAGGACAGGCTCCAAAGCTACAGAGAAGTCCTGTCTCAGAAAAAAAAAAAACAAATAATTATGATAATAATAATAATTTTGTTTCCTGCTTCTTGCTATTAAAATGAATAAAGATAGTATAGTATGATGGTTCGTGCTCGTAATCTCAGCAGAACGATTGCTGCTGAATTTGAGACCAGCATGGGCTTTCTAGTAAGTTCCTTGTGAGTACTGGTTACAGAGTGAGACCCTGTCTACAAAACAAAACAAACAAAACCAGAGACAATGAAATGGCTCAGTGGATAAAGAAAGGCAGCTGCCACTCAACCTGACCATCTGAACTTGATCCCCAGGACCCACATGAGGACGAGAGTAGACTCCCACAGATTGCCTTCTGACCTCCACACATGCCCCCTTACAAGCAAACAGACACATTAAATAAATAAATGTAATTTTGTAAAGGGATGGCAAGATGGCTCATTTGGTAAAGACACTTGCTACCAAACCTGACTCCCTGGGTTCAATTCCCATGACCCACATGGTGAAGGAGAGGACCAACTCCAAGCCATCCTCTGGTTTCCACAGGCATGCTATGGTATTTGCATGCTCTCATGTGCACGCACACCCACAAAAAAATGTTGAAAACAGTTAAAAACAAAAGCAGTGAATAAAGACTTTAAGGGCAAGTTTTGTAGGACGGAGGAAAATTGGGAGTTTTTCCTAAGTAATGGTGAGCAGTGGATGATGGAGAGCCAAGAAAATGCAGAGAAGCCTCGGAGAGCTCAGGCTGGGTGGCAGACTGCCCTCCTCTCCCTGTAAAATGCTCCTAGGGTCCTACCAGGTTCCAGGGGTGCTCAGAATGGAGCCCCTAGTGGCAAGCCTGGACCTCGCTCATGGAGACCCTATCCATCATCTCAGCTGTTTTCCCCTGGAGAAATCCCCAGAAGATAGGATAACAGAGCAGAAGGCAGAGCAGTTGTATCTACTGAGGGGCGGAGGTGCTTATCTATTTAATGGGGGGTGTGCTTATCTACTGAGTAGGGGGATGTGTGCTTGTCTATTGAGTGGGGGGATGTGTGCTTGTCTATTGAGTGGGGGGGCATGTGCTTGTCTACTGAGTGGGGGATGTTAGCTTATCTACTGACTAGGGCATGTGTGGTATGTGCTCTTGACCCTGAGATCCACCCATTAAATCTGCATATTGAAACCAGGAACAATGTGATCGTAGGAAGTTTCATGTCCCCTACCCAAAAATTCCCTGTTACATCCCTAACTGCCCTGTGGCCTCATTTGGAAGTAGGGTCTAAGGAGGTGACTGAGAGTGTCAAGTGTAGCCACAGATGACACCAGGCGCAGATATCTTACTTCCAGATTTCGCTGTAGATTTCTAAAATAAAAGCTGCTTTTCTTCTAACTGTTAACAGTGTCGGGCTGCAAAGCATGCTCGTGGGTTTTGCTTTTTATTTTATTCTTGGGCCTTTGTGTCCCAAGAGGCTAACATCATACTGGTCTCAGCAGCCCTCAGCTCTACCCCTCAGGACTAGACGTCCTTTTCCTTATTTACCTGTTTGTTCACTTACTCATTCCTTCTCTCATTCAACAAAGACATTTTAGACTCACAACATAACGGAGCCATAGAAAGACAAGAGTCCGGCTCAGTAGTTAAGAGCACTGCTGCTCTTCTAGAGGACCCGGTTAAATTCCCAGCACCCACGTGGCAGCTTACAATATGACACACCCTCACACAGACTTATATGCAGGCAAAATATCAATGCATATAAAATAAAAATAATTTATATATATGTATATACACATAGACACACACACATATATATATACATATATATATGTATATATATGGAGAGAGAGAGAGAGAGAGAGAGTCCTAGTTGGTGTCTGTGCCTCATGTTTACAATCCCAGCACTTGGTAGGCTAAGGCACAAGGTCCAAAGCAAGCCAGGCTACATAAGCAAGTCTGAGTCCAGCATGGGCTACAAAGGGAGACCTACCTCAGAAACCAAAACCAAAACAACGAAACAGGAGGGTTCTTGGTGTCCAATGACCTGTGTGTCCACTGTAAAGATGGCACTTGGCAGGCTAAGGGTATGAAGAGGAGATGGGCATGGTCAGTGCTGAAGCAGGAGACCAGGCTGGTGCAGTGGCCCTGAAAGAGGGCACTGTCACTGGGTGGGAGGTGGAGCAGGAGGGTTGGCAAGTTGCATCCTCTAGAGATCCCACCAGTACAGCCCATGTGGCTTGCTGAGGACAGAATGGGGAATGGAGCAGAAAGAAGTGTCAAATGATCAGGGGTCAGTCCTCAAATGGGTGTTAAAATTTTACCCGAAGGAGGGTTGGCTCAGTGCAGTTTAGTTCACCTGAGAATTTGCCTGAGGAAGGAAATTCGGGAAAGAAAGAACCGTTCCTCAAAAAATTTGAAAACAGAATTATCTTACAGTCTCACAATCCCACGTCTGGAAATGATGTTTCGAGGGGATGTTTATTCAGCAGTGTCCATGTAAAGAGTTACCTGGGGAACAAATTAAGACAAAAATCCTATTTAGGATGGTTACTCAAAGCCGTAAACTGCCTAGGAATAAGGTTAAGGCAAGGAAAGATCTGTATATTAAAACTATAAAACACTGAGGAAAGAATTTCAGGGGGACACTAATGGTTAGAAAGGCTTTCAGTGTCATGGAGTAAAAGAATTCACATTGGGGCTGGAGAGATGGCACTTAAGAGCATTTGCTGCTCTCAAAAAGGACCTAAGTTCAGTCCATATAGTGCCTGGCAACCATCCATAACCCCAGTTCCAGTGCATACAATGCCCTCTTCTGGCCTTCGTCAGCACTGCGGTCACAGGGTCCAACAAGTCAGTGGGTCAGAGAGATCTACACTCCCAGTCTACTGTGCCATTCATTATTCATAGTAGCCAAGGTATATCAACAGATGATGGGTGGAGAAAGTATGGCAGGCTGAGTGGCAGTGGGACACCCTTTCACCCTGGAACAGAAGGAGGTCCCGTCCCTCGCAATGAATATGGAGAACACTGAAGACAGAAATAAGCCGAATCCCAAGTAACTCAGAATCTAAAACGGTGAACTCTGCAGAAGCAGAGAATTGACTCTGGTAGGGTTCTGAGATGGTGTTGACCTCAGCATAACGTTTAGGAGAAAATAGACAAGTGAATCTATGAAGAAGCACAGTCATCTGGGAGACAGCCTGCGGTGTCTTTCTTAAGAGATTCGATGCCTGAGTGAAGAAAGCAATACTCTGGCTGCTACCTAACCCCAAACTGCAGAAACAACTTGTGTTTTATTAAAGCTTGCCTGAGGATTCATGTAACAAACTCAGCCTTAAGTGACAGAGATCAGGTAGTGGTGATACACACCCTTAATCACAGCAGCCAGAAGTTAGGAGGTAGTGGTGCACACCCTTAATCCCAGGACTCAGGATTAAGATGTAGACGGATCTCTGTGAGTCCAAGGCCACCCAGATCCACACAAGACTGATCCAGCCCTAAAGAGAAACAGCTCACACAAAGATGATCTCAGCACCTGGGATCACACGCCTTTAATCCCAGCACTAGAGGGGTATAAAAGATAGGAGCAGGGTCTGCAGTAGTCAGTATTGAGCATTCATTCTCAGCCACATTGAGGATAGGAAGACATTCAGTCTCAGGATTCTCCAGCCACACTGAGGAGAGACAGCAGGGTCAGCCCATTCAGCCTGAGGTAGTGGAAAGAGCTAGTGGCCCGCTACATTGCTTTTCCAATCTTCAGCTTGAAGCTTGAACCCCATAACAGTCTCTGGGTCTTTTATTTATTCATGTTACAACAACCCGTGGAACTTTCAGGCAGAGCTGAAAGGGCTCCTGGGTGTGAGTCAGCCCTGGAGGGATTGTTCAGAGTGGACCATAAAACCGTGTTCTTTGGTGGTGACGACAATGTCCTGAATTAGCTCGTCTGGAGGTGGCACTGCTTATGAATTTACTAAAGTCCTTGAATTGCACACTTGACGTGGAGGGGTTGTTAACACAGTGTTGTTATACCTCTGTGTGCAGTCGACAGGACCAGGCAAGATGCCCACTCCCCAACTGGGGCCTCTGCGCAGGAGCGGCCTCAAGACGTGGCTGTCTAGAAATAGCTCTGAGTCGCCCTTAGACTTTAGGACCATTTGTCACCTCAGCCTCATTCCTTTGGATTTTGTCACTCAGCCTGGCTTGCCACCAGGGTGTGTTGGGTGGTGCACCGCTTATGGATTTACTGGAAGTTCTTGGATTACACTCTTGAAGATGGGTGTTACGGTTGGCGAATGTACTTCTGAGAGCGGTTCACCCTCACGTATTCCAATTCCTTTTCTTCTGTGTCCGCCCCCTCCCCAATTCGAGCACTGTTTGGTTTATTATGAAAATGGCGGGTCTGCATTTGTAGTCATTGGGGGTGTGGGGTGTGTCCTACTCCATGCCCCATCGATGCAGTTTTACAACATGGGAGTCTTTTAATGTAGATCAGGTGACCACAACGATGACTCCCTAAGTGGCTCGGCTCCACTCATGGCTCTCCAGTAGTTAGGGCCATTGACAGCACTCCAGCAGGAGACCTTGCGCCCAACCCTGCCATGTGTGCTTACTGTGGATCAGCAGCCCTGGAAGAGACCTGGAGGCAAGCCTGTCTCCCTGGCCCAGCCTGTCAATCAGGGCTAGCCTGGGCTCGCATTTCCTAGGTCAAGTCGAAAGAAACAGGCAGTGTATTGACTCCCCCAGTGGGGCCTCTGCAGAGGAGCAATTTCAAGAAGTGTCTCTCTAGAAATAGCTAGAGTCAGCCTCGAAGTTTAAAGCCATTTGTAACTTCAGCCTCATTCCTTTGGATTTTGTCACTCAGCCTGATTTGCCACAGCAGTGTATTGGAAGGTGGCAGTTATTAGCGGCTGCTCTCCAAAGGTGTGGCTGAGGCTCTCCTAGGTGAAGGGGGCAGGGGAATATGTTGGGTGTTGGACAGAGGGCAGCTGTTAGTTGCTGGCTGACTCCATCAAAGACAGCCTATTAAGGCATCCATGAGGATTGGGGAGGTGGCTCATCAGTTAAGAGCACATATTGCTCTTGCAGAGGGGACCCAAGTTTGTTTGCTGGCACCCGTGTGAGGCCTCACAATTGCCAGTTCCAGGGGGTTCTGATGCCTCTGGCTTTTGAGGGCACCTACACACACACACACACACACACACACACACACACACACACACACTTTTTAAAATAAAGAAATTAAAAGCATTCCAGGCATGGAATGTTGTCAGTTAGTGGAGAGCTTGCCCCTTATACACAAGGTCCTGGGTTCAATCCCTAGTATAGGAAAGCGGGGGGGGGGGGGGGGGAGGGGGGGGATGTCACGGGCAACCAGATCATCTCAGAATGGGACTTCTCCTAAATACTTGCAAGATTAAAGTGAAACAATCATTGTAGGTCAGAACTGGAAGGAATAAAATGTATTTATCTCCATCCCATTTCCTGCTTAAAAAATGGGATTCAGTCAGTCTACCACAAGATCCAGCAATTCCACTCTTAGGCATATACCCAAAAGAAGTACATTCGTACAACAAGGACATCTGTTCAACGATGTTCATAGCAGCACTATTTGTAATAGCCAGAAACTGGAAACAACCTAGATGGCCCTCAACTGAAGAATGGTTAGAGAAAATGTGGTACATTTACACAATGGAGTACTACTCAGCAGAAAAAAACAATGGAATCTTGAAATTCACAGGCAAATGGATGGAACTAGAAGAAACCATTCTGAGTGAGGTAACCCAGTCACAAAAAGACAAACATGGTATGTACTCACTCATATGTGGATTTTAGACATAGAGTAAAGGATTGCCAGCCTACAATCCACCTTAAGGAGGACCCTAAGAGAGAAATCCATGGTCCCCTAGAGAAGGGGAAAGGGACAAGATCTCCTGAGCAAATTGGGAGCATGGAGGGAGAGGAGAAGGAACTAGGAGAATGAGAAGGGGAGAAAAGGAGGGGTGAGGAAAATATGATGGGGCAGGGAGGGAAGAACAGGAGAGAGCAAGATAAGAGATAATATAATAGAGGGAGACATTATAGGTTTAAAGAGAAATCAGGCACTAGGGAAATGTCTGGAGAGCTACAAAGATGACACCAACTAACAATCTAAGCAACAGAGGAGAGGCTACCTTAAATGCCCTCTCCTAATAATGAGACTGATGACTAATTTATATGCCATTGTATAGCCTTCATCCAGCAGCTGGTGGAAGCAGAAGCAGACACCCACAGCTAAACCTTGAACTGAACTGAAATCCAGTTGCAGAGAAGGAGGATGATGAGCAAAGGGGTCCATACCAGGCTGAGGAGACACACAGAAACGGTTGACCTGAACAAGGGGGAGCTCTTGGTCCCCAGACTGATAGCTGGGAAACCAGCATGGGACTGATCCAGACCCGGTAAATGTGAGTGTCAATGAGGAGACCTTGGAAATCTATGGGGCCCCTGGTAGTGGATCAGTCCTTATCCCTAGCATTGGAATGGACTCTGGGAGGCCATCCCACATGGAGGGATACTCCCTGAGCCTAGACACAAGGTGATTGTCCTAGGCCCTATCCCAAAGGATATGACAGACTCTGAAGACTCCCTATGGAAGGCCTCACCCTCCCTGGGGAGCAGAAAGAGTATGGGATGGGTAGGGTATTAGTTGGGGGAGAGGGCAGAGGAGGAGGGGAGGGAGAGGGACCTGGGGTTAACATGTAAAATAATCTTCTTTCTAATTAAAAGAAAAAATGGGACTCGGGAGGCTTGTGGCCACTATGATTCCCCAGCAACTCATAGGCACCCATGAACCACTTATCCCCGAGCGGGACTGACGCTTCACATCAGGTCCACAGGGCTCTGCCTTTGATCCTCTAGTCTGACAGTGCTGTCACTCTTCAGTTCCAAGGCCAGTCTGTTCAGGGAGGAAATGACTCACACACTCATGACAAAACAACTCAGTCATCCAGGAACTCAGTGAAGGAACGGCTGGCACAGCGGAAGTCACATCTTAACCCCTGGTAATGGCCTGAGGCAAAAAGACTGGCCACAAATAGCAGAGCAATGTGTTGTCCACAATTTTCATGTTTTTAGATATTTAGATTTTTTTGTTGGGGTTTATGAGTAACTTTTCTTAAATGTTAAGGGCATTTGGTATTTTAGAGTGTTGGCCATTATTTTATAGTATGAGTCATGATGTTGGGATGTGTTCCTTGATGCCTTTGAGACCCGTCCTCCCTAGAGTCATTCAGCCAGGAGCTCAGAGTCTCACTGTCTCTTCATCCTGCATCCAGGCAAGGTGTGGTCAGCTTGGTGACCAGTGAATGTGTTTTGTGCTTGGGTTTATTCAAGGATGACCACTGCAGGGTACCACTGTCAAGTATTCTTATCATTTTATGTGGCTGATTGAGCTGTACAAGGGACTAAACACTGCATGTTACATGTATTAGACAAGCATTCTACCACTGAATTGTGTGTCAGCTCTGCTAGTTACTTTCTGTTGCTGTGACAAATCTGAAAATCACTTATGTAGAAGAATGAGATTATCTTGGCCCATGCTTGCAGAGAGGTAAGAGTCAATCATGGCAGGCAAGCATCAGAGCAAGCAGCAGATGTGGTGGCCCCAACAGGAGCAAAAGTTCACATTTGAAACTGCAAGAACAAAGCAGAGAAAGGGAACCGAGTGAGACAATAAACACTTAAATCCTACCCCCAGTGATGTACTTCCTACAGTAAGACTGTACATCCTAACTCCCCATAAAAGCACCAATGACTGGGGACCAAGTGTTCAAAAATCTGAGTCCGTGGGGGTGTTCTCACTCAAGCCAGGACACCAGCCTTTATTATTATTATTATTTTATTTTATTTTGAGACAGGGATCTTTATTTTCCTTGTTGATGTGATAAAATGCCTGACAGAACAACCCAAGTAATGAAAGTATTATTTTGGGCTCATAGTTGGAGGGTTCGACCCATCATGGAGAGTAAGGCTTGGAATCAGGTGTGTGAGATATTGGTCTCGTTGTGTCCAGACTCAGCAAGTAGAGATAATGAATACTGGCACTCCACTGGCTTCTTTTCTTCTTTATATTTAATACAGAACCTCAGCCCATGGGATGGTGCCTCCACAGTTAGGATAGGTCTCTCCTCAGTTAAGACTCTCGGGATAGACACGCCCAGAGGTGTGTCTCCAAGGTGGTTCCAAATGTAGTTAATTTAATGCTAAATGTCGACTGTGGCTAAGTTACCACAGAAGACCTTAGATGAAATAATCTTCATGCCTCAGACTCCCAAGTAGACAGGATCACAGGCTTATCCCTGAGTAGAACTCATCTTTTTGAGTCACAATCATATCCCAAAGAAGTACAATTATTTTAGTTTCCTTTTCTTTAAGAAAATCCTCAAGACCTTCTAACAGAGAGAGTTTACATTTGTGTGTAGATTGACACCTACAGGTTGTCTAAAACACAAACGACTCCAAAACCTCTCAGCGATGAGCGCTAAGTGGCATCTGGTTAATTCCCAAACCACCCGCATGTCTTCCTCTCTGAGATGAGTGGGAAGCACACAGGACAGACTGACAGTCTACTAACTCAACTAAAGCCCATGCGCTCACTTGCTTTGTGACTGGGTATGCATAGGACAATGCTTTAACTCCAGGAAGTGACACAGCTACAGATGGCTTGTGCCTGTAGCCCCAGCTGCTTGGTGTAATGAGCTCAGGGTTTGGAGACAAAACTAGGCAACTTAAAGAGCTCCTGTCTCAAAGCATATAGACAGAAATAGAGATATGCACAATGATCGAGGTAGGTGCTGGGTGGGGAGCTTGCTGTGCAAGTATAAGGACCTGAGTTTGGATTCCCCTGAACCCACATTAGAAGCCGGACACGGTGGCTTGTGTCTATAATCCTAGCACTGGGGAAACAAAGCCAGGAGGATCCCTGAGGCTCACTCACCACCTAGTCTTGCTAAATTGGTGAGTTCTAGGTCCAGTGAGAGACCCTGTCTCAAAAAACTAAATAAATCAGATAAGGTAGAGGGACTCTGGAAAGACTCAGCAAGTAAGAGCATGTTTGTTTCCCAGCACTCATGTTAGGTGGCTCTCAACCTGGAACTCCAGCTTCAGGGAATCCGATGTCCTCTTTTGGACTCCAGTGACATTGCACTCACATGCACACAGCCATCACATGTAATTAAATAATTACTAATAATAACATGTAAAAATGTAAATGGTAGAGAGCAACACACACACACACACACACACACACACACACACACACACACACACACACACACACACACACGAAACCCAGAACTCAAAGTGGTTCTGTTTATTCACTGTGGAAAGCAGTGCAGTAGACCTGGCCTAATTAAAACCCAATTATGCAAAAAAAAAAAAAAGGAAAAAATACCTAAAACCTCCAGGGAAGTAAGAGATGAAAACAAAAGTATTGCTTTTTGCCCACTGGGTTCCTGATGAGCAAGGCCAGCAATCCCACAAAGTTTCACACACCTCCAGCACCTCATTTGCCTGTCTCCTTAGATTTCACTTGGTCAAATGTGAACACTTGGCTTCCAGTGTGAAATCCATTCTCGAATTAAGACGTTTGTTTTGTTATTGTGGATATTTTGTGAACCTGTAATTTGTAGCCGAGGGTTCACAGCGGTGAGAGGTGGTGTAGTAGTGGGTAGGGTTGTTTTTCTCTGAGTGTCACACCTATCTGGCCTAAATGTGTTTTTAAGGGTTGGGTTTTGGTACCAATATTAATTGTGTTCTTGAAATGACTCAAGTAGTCCAAAGCAAACCAAGATGTATAAGCAAATTCATCTTACCTATATAACCCCTTCTGGGTTATGGTGAGAACATTTCCAGATCAAGAGTGATTTCACCAGGAGGAATGAAGCATAAACTTCGAGACAATTGAACATTTTAGCTTTGCTGATATTACATGGACACCTTTGTTTCTGGCACATTGCTGAGATATATGGTTTATTAAATCTATTAAAATATCAGGACTGAGGAGATGGCTCAGTGCTTCAGATCACTGTCTGCTCTTCCAGAAGACCTGGCTTTGATTCTCAGTAACCATATAGCAGCTCACAACTATTCTCAGGGACAACTATTAGATATATATTTTTTTCCTTTTGGGATTTGAAGACATATGACATAATGTCACAAACTGACCTGAAATGTTTTTGTTCCACAGAAAAAATCCATTAATACTACCTGTAACTGGGACAGGCTGCCACTCCGTTCTTGACCTGGCTATTTATAGTGAAACCTATTTTCTCCAAATTAAAAACATTGGTTAACATTGAAAAACTAGAACCAATTTAACTAAGATGATAAACATTTGAGGGTTTTAGCAAATAATTGCTTTAAAATGTGACCTATCTGTAGGATGAAGATGGAAAGGGTCACTACAGTTTGAATGTGTGTGTCCTTCAAAGTCCATACTGAAGCCCTAACCTGAGAGGCGGCAGTGTGGGGGAGATGGGCTCTTTCCATTGGGTATGAGGTATGGCCCTTGTGAGTGGATCAGTGCCCTTAGAAAGGAAGCCCAGGGGAGGGCTTTCGACCACACCCATGGTGTGAGGACACAGAAAGGAGTTCCATCAATGAAGCACAAAGGAGCCCTTCCCAGACACCGAGCTTATCTGCACCCTGGTCTTGGACTTCTAGCCTGCAAGTAGCTGCTGTCATTAATAAGTCACCAAGATATTGTGTGGGTTTGTGTGTAGATTTGTCTGTGTGCAAGTGTGTGTGTGTGTGTGTGTGTGTGTGTGTGTGTGTGTGTGTGTGTGTGTGTAGATCAGAGAACAGCTATAGATGTTAACCCTAGGGAAAGGTGTGTGTGTGTGTGTGTGTGTGTGTGTGTGTGTGTATAGATCAGAGAACAGCTATAGATGTTAACCCTAGGGAAAGATCCAACTTGCTTTGTTTTGTTTGGTCTCTCATTGGCCTGGGACTTGCCAGTTCAGTTGGGCTGACTGGCCTGTCAGAGATCTGTCAGTCTCCAGTGTCAAGGTTACAAGGACACACCACCATTCCTGGCTGCTATTTTTTATCTTGTATTATTATTGTCATTATTGTTGTTGCTTTATTCTTACTACTATTGTTGTTGCTGCTGCTGCTGTTGTTATTTTTATACATATGGGTTCTGGGAATTGAACTCAGGTCCTCATGCTTACACAGCAAGCACTTTACTGACAGATAATTCTGCCGGCCACAGTGTGTGCTATTTTATTCTAGTGGCCTGACAGGTACACAGAATGACTTCCAGGCTTCCCATAGGGGTGCCGGGGAGAATGGTATGATGAGAGACTTGGTTCATAGACTAGAGACTGTCAGGGCCAGTGGGGTGCCTGTGAGCAGTTAAGACTGGCTCTGGACCTGATGTGTGTGAGGTAGCTGAGGGTTGCCCAAGTGGAAAGGTCTAGGAAATAGTCAGACCTGTTAAATGTCCCCTACAGGCTCATAGTTCGTGGCACTATTAGGAGGTGTGGTCCTGTGAAGTAGGTATGGTCTTATTGGAAGAATTGTGTCTCTGGGGTGGGCTTTGAGGTTTCAGATGCTCAAGCCAGGCCCCCAGAGTCATTCTCTTCCCGCTGTCTGCCATCCCAGATGTTGAACTCTGGGCTCCTCCAGCACCACGTCTGCCTGCATGCCACAAGCTTCCTGCCATGACAATAATAGAGTAAACTCCTGAACTGTAAGCCAGCCCCAACTAAATGTTTTCCTTCAAAAGAATTCCCATGGTCACAGTGCCTCTTCACAGCAATAGAAATCCTAACTAAGATAACTGTAGATCTGCATAGCGGAGAGCAGGAAGTCACCCACCGCAAGGGGTAGTCCATCCACACAGGGCCGTGATCTCCCTTTAAAAGTTCAGAAGATCACAGCACAGAGGTCGGACAGAGAGTGGGCAGAGGAATGGCTTCCTGAGGAGGAAGACTGTGTGGGGAGGGGCAAATGGAATACTCAGAAAGGACACAGAAAGGAACTTAATTTGTGTCTTTTGGTTGGGAGGTCCCAGGGTCCTCATCCAGAGAAATCTCAGTGCTGTGTGTGAACACAGGAGGGCCATGGACCACTGAGTCACTGCTGGGACTTCGTGGGAGTGTGCACGGAGATGAGAGGCTTCATCCCTGGAGTTGGGATTTTGGCACAGGCTGGCTTTCTGCTAGGTGCTGCTGTTCAGTTCTCCATAGCGCCACTGATTGGACTGCGGTCCATCAGCAAACAACAGGGATCTGGACATGGGGCAGGGTGTTTAAGGCTTGAACAGCGCCACCTCTGAGGGAAGCCAGGGATGTTCTGTGTATTCCAGGGAGAACTTTTCGGAAAGGAATCCTGCCTGTTCCATGACTTGCTTAGGCTGAATTTTGAAGGCAAGTGGCCTGGTCAGCTTTGCTACTTTCTTAGGGACCTTTCTGTTTTGAATCTTTATATTTTGCGCATATCTTTCGTAATCTTTCTAAATGTGCTTTTTCTACCGAATGGCTTTTAAGTGTTCTATCTTTCTATCTGTGTGCCTTATAGGGTATTGGTATTACTTTTATTTTAATTTTAAATTGAAGCTGGTGGCTTTCTCTTCTGAATGTCACTGGGATGAGCACCCACTTGTGGTCCTTTTTGTGCATGTTCCCAGTTGTTGCTGGAGGCAAGCTCAGGAGTTTAAAGCAGGGCTGACAGGAGTTATAGACTACTGGAGCCTGCTGGTGGGGGTTTTAAAGAGGGAAAAGTAATACATGCTCTAAGGATGATTTGTCAGTTGGCTTTCTCTCACAGAGGAAAACTCTGAAATGTCCAAAGTAAAGCTGTCTGGTGTGTCTGTATCACAGCTGGTGGGACACTGGCAGCATCACCAAGGTGCTGGGTTGTTGGCATCCGCAGCTTCAGTGCTTGACTAATGAACCATGTGACCTCAAACAGGTCACCTGTCAAGACCGGGAATAATGACACTGGCCTGCTTGGGAGTGTGTCTCTTCCAGATCGCCTCCGGAAGCTTCCTGTCTTCTGTGATCTTAAACAAGAGAGGAAACGTGTCAAGAAGTCAGGAAACAGCATTGCAGGGGTCCCAGGTCCAGCTGCCTGACTCAGCCCCACATCAGCTTTAACGAACCCATTCACCTAGCACCTGTTTCACTCGGTGGCGTGGGTGACATAACATCACCAACCTGCAGAAACTAAAACTGGAGACCACCTGTTTTCAAACATGCCCTGAGATTAGACGTGAATCATAATCTCTCAGTCATCTATTTCATACTTTAAAATTTTGCCTCAAAGATTTTTGAGGTTCAGTGTCTTTAAGAAATAGCTTCAGTTTTTCAATTCCCCATAAAACACGATGAAACATTAATCCACAATAAAAGGGAAGTGTTCCAGAGACTGAGACAGCATGGACAGGCCTGCACACGGCTGCACCAGTTGGGGTCCTAGAGCTAAAAGGAGAAGTGGACATGTGCCCCCAGTCTTAACCCAGAATCCATCTCCAGTTGATAATCACTTGCAATGAAAATTCAGTTCCTCTACAGGAGTCTCTCTAGGGAAACAAACTTCTCTTAAGGGTTGGCTGCATGTCCAGCTGTAGACAGCCAACAGATAATGAACTCAGTGGCATCTTTAGAAGTTTCTTTTATTTTTTTTTTTGGTTGGTTTTTCGAGACAGGGTTTCACTGTGGCTTTGGAGCCTATCCTGGCACTCGCTCTGGAGACCAGGCTGGCCTCGAACTAAGAGATCCGCCTGCCTCTGCCTCCCGAGTGCTGGGATTAAAGGCGTGCGCCACCAACGCCCGGCGTGAAGTTTCTTATTTCATAATTTGTGTCACAGTTCTTTCTTTTTCAAATTTTATCTTATTATTTTTACTTTATTTTTATTTCTTCTCTCTTTTTACCATATAGATCCTTTGCACAAATATATATATGAATGTACATATATGTATATATATTATGGCTTCCAGTTTAGTGTTTTTATGGGATTCCTGAGAGTTCAGAAGAATTGGTCTCTGTTTCTTGTGCCTTCTCTTGGGCTCTTTTTCTTCTGTTTATTTGTTTTGCCCAATTTCAATGTGTTAGTTTTTGTTTTGTCTTACTATATTTTCTTTTATTATTATCCCACAGAAGTCTGTTTTCTGAGAGACAGAAAGGACATGAATCTGGATAGGAGGAGCTGGGAGCTACAGAGGGAGGATAAACCATGACTACGATTTATTATGTGAGAAAAATATATTTTCAATAAAGGGGGAAAAGAGAAGGGCACATACTTTTGGATGAGAGGCAAACTGATTGACAGACACTGTGGTTACTCACCATGTGAAATAGTGAAGGCGGGATCAGGTCCCTGCAGTAAATGACAGACATATCAATGTGTTAGTCACCAGGTTACCCAGCTATGGGTGAGTCTTCTGTCATGCAAATAAGAAATTGTGGAAAAAGAAAACCTACAAACTCACTCTTTGTGAAGTCACCACCAGCAGTTGTGGTAGCTTTTTCTGTCAGGGTCTGAGAATCCCTAGGACAATTTTGGGCAGCCCTGGCAGAGCTCAGCAAAGCAAAGCAAACTCTACAGGGGTGCAAAGGGGAGCTAGCCTGAGCCCAGTGCTCCAGGCCACGACCCTCAAATGTTCCACTCAGAGCTGCCCCCACTCCCCAGCACTGCACTATTTAGGGCCCACCAGGGAGGGAAATACTCTGTCTGGGTTATGGTGCATGTCTTGGCTATCAGTTACTCTTGTCTTCTCAAAGGAAGGAGAGACAGATGAAGCACGGGTCTGTTTAGCACAGTAAAGTGATAGTCTGCTCCAGAGAGAGAGAGAGAGAGAGAAAGAGAGAGAGAGAGAGAGAGAGAGAGAGAGAGAGAGAGAGAGGAGAGAGATTGGAGCGATCCCACCCAAAGCATGGGGAGCACGACAGTGTGTTGTGAATTGAAAAGAAGTTATTGTTTACTTCTGTTACATTTATTTGTTTTTGTTTGTGTGTGCACGCACATGCATTACACAATGTGCCTATGGAGGTCAGAGAGTAACCTTCCAGAGTCGGGTCTCTTCCTCCACCATACGTTCCTGGGGATCAAGCTCAGGCCATCAGGCTTGGTGGCCAGAATCTTTATGGGTTGAGCCATTTCTCTGGCCCCAAAAGAAGTTTTATGAATGTTTATGAGACAGGTGGCATATTCATACAGTAAGGTAACCCTTTTCCCTCCCAAATCATGGTAGAGCAGATCTTCCATTTAGGGTATTTCTTCCCATAATCCTCTTGAAAAGCCCACAGAGGAGGTCAAAACTACAAAGAAAATTGTATCATCCATCTTTTGATGACACAGACCCTTTCTTGGAACATGTGTGTGTCAGTAGGAAAGTGTTTCTGATATAGAGGAAACAGCCTAACTGCAGCTTCAGGGATGTTTAGCCGTGGAAGGACATCCTGGCTGACAGAGAGATACAGTTTCCTTGGCTCCTTCACACCTGACTTCCTACAGAACCAAGATACCAGACGTGCAGCAGCCATCCTTGGTTTCCTGCTGTCTAATCCCTTCCCTACCTGGTCTCGGTGTCATTGCTATCTCCATCATGGACATACAGTGTGATGCGTGGCAGTATTGTCCGTATTTGTTTATTGACGCCTGCGGTGTGGGAGTGCTTTACCCATTCCAAGCAGTGGCACTGAGACCTGAGGTGAAACACTGGCTGTGGAAAATGGTGGGATGGTGGCGGGGGACCTGCTTTGATGATCAACTGAGAGGAAAGGGTGCAGAGGACATTGTGAGAGCAGTGCCCATATCTGCTGTGTGTGGCTATAACTGTTACGTGACCTCTAAGGTGTACCACCTACAAGTATCTCCACGCTCCTGAGAACAGCCATCCCTCTGCAGTTGCCACTACACAGACTCTCCCTCAAGGTGAGCGAAGGTGTAGAGTGGCTACACAGAGCCTTCTGAGTTGGTACTGGGTGGTAGCAACCCCTCCCCCAAAGAGAAGAAGTGTAGGAGGAAGAGCTAGGGGAATGGGGACTCTGTGTGACCTGTGTGGCCTTTGAGATGCTTTTGGGATTTCCAGGCCAGGTCAAGGTGTCCAATTGGCAGTTGCTGAAGCTCAGAGAATTTGGGAGTAGGAAAGCAGATCTGTTGCTCAGTGCCATCTGGGCCACGTTCAAAGCAGTAGGGTTGTGAGAGCCCAGGGAGCAAGAGTAATATAGGGAAACACTCTGCAGAGCCCAAGGACTCTGAAGTGCTCCCACAGAGCGGCCTGGATGCAAGTGCACCTCTGTGCTATCTTTGTGCTGTTCAGAAACAGGAGTGCTGGCCAGCCCATGGTGGTACATGCCTTTAATCCTAGCACTCGGGAGGTAGAGGTGGGCAGATGTCTGTGAGTTCGAGGGCAGTCTGGTCTACAGAGTGAGTTCTAGGGCAACCAGGGTGACCCAGAGAAACCCTGTCTTGAAAACCCCCCAAAACAGAAACAGGCATGCTGCAAAGAATGTACAAAGGCTACTCCAAGCTGTTCCCATCAGTGTATCAAGTAAGGGTACTGTTTTGCGATAATTACTCATTGTTGTTCTTACTTTGTTTTTGCTTTTATTTGTCTTGGGTTAACATGAGATGTACTGTGTAGTCCAGGCTGTCCATGAACTTGTTGCATGGCAATTCTACCTCAGCTTTTAGCTCTAGGGTTGCAAGCATCAATTAGTAGCAACACGATGCCTGCTTAACTATGTGATTTTAAAACCAAAATTTAAAAGACTGAAGAGGTGCATTTGACACCTTGAAAGACTTCAACAGGATTTTTAACCTTGGGTTTGAGAATACGCCAAGGACCTTTCGATTGATTTTCACAGTTCTGAAACTGAGTGGATTGGAGTTACCTTTGGAGATGGATGCAGGCCAGGATGTCTAGTCCATTAGAAGTGACTATGACCTGGTCATCACAGGTTTTTGTGACATCTTTTGTTGGTGGCTACAGTTACTGGGGGAGATTACTGGCATGTATCAGGGGTCAGCATTGTTGAGGTCTCCTCTGGGGACTTACCATATCAATAAGGAAGTAAGTACTCCTGCTCCAAACCCTGGCTCCCCTAAGCTCTGCACAACCTCCTTGCATGGCCAGCCTAACCAGAGGGCTCTGTTAACCTGACACTAGAGGGCAGAAAAGAATTGCCCAGCATACCTTCCTGAAGGCTTCCTGTTTCTCACAGCATTGCCCTAGCTTTCTCACAGTATTGCCCTAGCAACAGGAGGGTGGCAGCTGCCTGTCTCTTTTCTAGTGTTGCCCATCGCTGCACTAACAGCTTCCAGAGTCTTGGTGGAGTTCTTACTCAGAGGCCTGGGTCCACTCCAAGCCCCTGGGGCCCTACCACCCAGGCCTTGTCTCCAGCCTTAGCAGCCTCCAAAGCGCTGCCTTTGTGTTCCTTGGGGCCCTTTGCCTTAGGCAGCCCAGCTACTAGCACCTGCTCACTTCGTTAAAAATAACTCCAGGGCTTTCTTTGTGCTGACTAGATAGTGGCTGATACACTGTGTCAGGGTTGAAAAGATACACTTACCAAATATCACACTTAGCAAGTATGCTTGCCAAGAGTCTGATTTGGGTGTAGCACCGGTAGGTTTAGTAATTTAGAATATCATTCTGAAGGGTTCCTGCCTACCTAGTGTGCCAGAAGGATCCCTAATACACACAGAAATAGGCAAGCACTCGCGCGTGCACGCACACACACACACACACACACACACACACACACACACACACACACATCCCACAAAAACAAAACCAACAACAACAAAAAAGGTTGCCAGACTAATTAATTAATTGCAGTTTCCTAGGCTAGGTTTATTTTTCTTTCTCCTAGAGAAGGCTTAAAAGCATTAGAAACACACAAAAAAGGATTTTTTCCTTCCATTTTTTTATTCCTTTCTTTTCAAAAAACAAGACAGAGGAACATGAATCTTGTATTATGTGCCTCTTCAAAAAACAAAATAAAACAAAACAAAAAACAATGCACACTCATGGAAACCATCAGCAAGAAAAGGCAATAAAATGACTCCTACCAGCTGCGTGCGACCCTTCCCCTCAGGGAACTCTGAAGAGGAGGAGGGAAGGAGGGCGGAGGACACCAAGGAAACAGAGTCTTCCAGACACAACAGGACCGACACACATGTAACCCACAGAGACTGTGGAGCATGCACAGGGCCCGCACAATTCAAGCCAGGCAGGGTCCCAGTGCTGAAGGGCTCCCATCCTTATCCGAGGAGCCATCTCCAATTGGCATCTGCTTGCAATGGAGTCTCATTAGATATACAAATGACAGTTAAGGGAGGCCCAGCAATAAATGCCCACCTCAAGTGAACTCAACGGTATTTTTTGAGGTGTTTTTTCTTACGTTACTTTGTCCGGGCTTTTTTTTTCCTTTCGATTATGTATTATGGTTTCCATTTTTGTGTCTGTGGGGGTATTTCTGCTTTTTCTTTTTTTTTCTGGTCTTTTTTTTTTTCTTGTTTTCGAAAGAAAGAAAGAAAGAAAGAAAGAAAGAAAGAAAGAAAGAAAGGAAGGAAGGAAGAAGAAGGATGGAAAGAAAGAAAGAAAGAAAGAAAGAAAGAAAGAAAGAAAGAAAGAAGGCATGGAGTTGGATGGAGGGAGAAGAATCAGGAAGGAAATGGAAAGGGAAACCATGATCAGAATATATTGTTTGAAAAAATATTTCCAAAAAAATTAATCCTCCTTCTTGAAAAGGAAGAAGGAAATGGAAGGAAAGAAAGAATAGAGGGAAGGAGAGAGAGAAAGAAAGAAGAGCTCCCTGTATCCTCATAAAGATGGCATTGCTCACTGGGCGGTGGTGGTGCACGCCTTTAATTCCAGTACTCAGGAGGCAGAGACAGGTGGATCTCTGTGAGTTCGAGGCCAGCCCGGTCTACAGAGTAAGTTCCAGGATAACTAGGCCTGTTACACAGAGAAACCTTGTCTCAAAAAAAAAAAATGCACTTTCTCCCTTTCTGCTGTTTCTTTGAGGAGGCAGGTCATTCTCTCTGTGTGTCTCTGTCTCTGTCTCTCTGTCTCTCTGTACCTCTCTCTGTCTCTCTGTCTCTCTGTCTCTCTTTCTCTCCCTCCTCCCTTCCTCTAATAAACTTTCCACATTTAAAAAAAAAAAACAGACAGCATGGCTCATTTTTCCTTATGGAATTTTTTTTATGTTTTTTTCATAAACATAATGGTGTGCATATACTCAACATTCTCTTAAGAACTTTATATACTGTCACAGTCTTATCACACATACCATTGCCGTGTGTGTGTGTGTGTGTGTGTGTGTGTGTGTGTGTGTGTGTGTGTTGTTCTATCTCTGGTATATTCCTTTGAGACAGGGTCTCTCACTGAACCAGGAGCTAGGCTGGTGGCCAGAAAAGTTCAGCAATCCCCCTGTCTTCGTGTTCCTTAGTGTAGTTCCTTACAGTCACCAGCAGCCTTGTCAGGCTTTTTATGTAGGTTCTGGGGGTTTGAACTTGAACCTTGTGCTTGTGTAGTGCGCACTCCTGCCCACAGAGCCACCTCCCCTCCCTACCATTGCTTAATCAATACAACGTTGCTGGTGTCTTCCCCTGGCTGGGGATGTCACTCAGTGTATTGCTCAAACTGGTTAAGGGAGGGGCCCTCCAACCTCAAACTCTCCTTTTCAAGTTGAATTGGCAGTTATCAACAAGCCACACCAGCTTACCAGGCCCAGCTGGCTGTTGTTTCCCTGGTGGCAGCCTGAATATGCATATGGAGTCATCCATGATTTCCCACACTGGGGGATTTCAGATGTCCAGAGCTGAGGGTAGGGTGACTTTTAAACTGAGATGACGGCTGCCTGCACTCTCTGAGAACATCTCCCCACACAGATTTCCTAAGTTTTTTGTCTGGTTTGTTTTGTTTTTTGTTTTTTTTTGTTTTTTGGTGGTTTTTTTGTTTGTTTGTTTGTTTGTTTGTTTTGTTGTTGTTGTTTTGTTTTTTTTTGTTTTTTTTTTTTTTTGGTGTGTGTGTGTGGCCAATTTCATCTGGAGTCACTTGAAACTCCTGCTGTTCTTCTATTTCCTAGGGGAAACCTTGCCTGGCTTGCTTCTTCCTCTCTTTGTGATGTTACATAAACAAAAGAGTACACTTGCCTTTTAAAAATAGAATTACTTAAATCGTGGTAAAATATGCACAATACAAACTTGCCGTCTTAATGCTATACATTTCCTTCTTGCACAACTTAAATATCAGCTTCCCATTTCTTCCTCTCCAAACCTCTGCCACCCATGGTGCCACCCTCTGTCCCCGTGACTCTGGCGGCCAATGGGACCCAGGTTGTGGTCTAGCAAACTGACTTGTCCTTAGCAGCAGAGAGACCCTGGGTTTGAATCCCAACATCCCCAAACCAAATTGAAAAACCTCTCAGGACCTCTTGTAGTCATGCAACACTCATACTTAGAGACAGACTTCAATGTCCTCACAGTTTGTACAACTTTGACCTTGTGCTAGAATCCCCTTGCTTTCTAAGGATGAATGTTTCCCACTGGTTGGATCAGCTATGCTCCTCCTCTCTGTAGATCACTTCCATCTACAATGGGCATATGACCTTTTGCACTTAAGGTGATGATGTCTCTGACATTTTAATGTGGGACCCTTGCCATAGTTTTACCTGATATTTTTGAGCCTGGGGCACATGTCTCCTAACTGCCTCCTGCTCCCTTGTTTCTGTTTTGTCTCTGCCTATGCCTTTTTGATTTCTCATAGAGATCAACATACTAAAGTTAGACATTAGCAAAAAAACAATATTCAAGAGTTGGACATTGAGATGGCTCAGTGGGTAAAAGTGCTTGCGTTGCAAGTCTGATGACCTGAGTTCAATTCCCAAAACCCACAGTGAAAGGAGGGAACTGACTCTACAGTTGTCCTCTGACTTCCATAAGCACAATATGGCATGAGCATCCTTATGTCCTTATGAGCACATGCACACACACAACAATAATAAAAAATATGTTTTAAGTTAGCCATGGATCTGGGATGAGTCACATTGTGTTTTAATAATTGTAGACCATTAGAATTGAAGAGTTGAATCTTTTCATAGTCTGAAATGATTGTGTCTCCATATATCCAATACCCCCTTGAAAAAAATCTTGTCAGTCTAGGGAGATGGTTCAGTGGATAAAATAATTGCCCAATAAGCATGAAGACCAGAGTTTAGATCTCCAGTACTTACATAAAAGCCAGGTGAGTGTGGCAACCCACCTGTGACCCCTGTCCTCTGGAGATGGAGATGGGATTCCAGGGAAAGCTGGTTAGCTAGACTACTAGCTGCATCTTTCAGCCCTGGGTTCACTGAGAGACCCCGCCTCACTTGATGATGTGGGAAGTGATGGAAGACACCAGATGGCAGCTTTGGCCTGCAGTGGCACACATGTGCACACACACAGGCACACATGTGCACACACACAGGCACACATGTGCACACACACAGGCACACATGTGCACACACACAGGTATCTCGGCAGTGGGAGGGGCGCTTCACCCCAAAGGAGAAGTTGTGAGCTTCTGTTACCCAACCCCATTCTTTAGAAACACAGTCATAACTCCTTATCTAGCTGGTGAAGTCCAAGAGGTTTCGAGATTGCATCGCAACAAGGAAGTGAGGTGCCTCACCGAAGTAACCAGCACAAAGTTCAGGCCTCTTAATCTAGAAAAGCTATGTGGTTAGTCCACTGGAGCCTTGGCTCAACTGATGCTGAGGTTGTGTGTGTTTCACCAGCTCACGGTACTGCGGGTACCAGGGCTCCCCCAGTGTGGGGGTCAATAGCTAAGGGATAGGAGTCTCACTGGGTGGGACAGGAATGAGGTGCAGGTTTGTCTGGGACACAGGTTACTACCACATCCTTTGTGAATTATGACTGGTACAATGAATGAGGATTGAATTTTCCTTCAGCTATTTTGTGCTGGAATGACACAGACTAACTGGTCTCGATGCAGTTATGCACAGCATTGTTGTAGTTATAACAACACCTCATCTAGTCCTTGTAAACCCTGTGAATTAAGTACCATTATGGCTCGCATTTTACAGACAAGGGAACTGGGCCACACAGAGAGGTCACTCTGCCCAGAGCTGGAGATTTCCATCAGGTCATGGTAGCCCCAGGATCTCTGCACTTTGTTACAGTCCATAGTGCCTCTCTGCAGAGCACAGTAGCATCCTAACTTCAACTGTAACAGTGACTCCCTGACTTAAGGATGGCTCTGTCTCCAAGTTGCTTCATCTGTTTATCTTTTACTGTTCACAATTAGATCTTCGCCTTTCAGCAAGAGTGTCTTGTTGAGAGACGTGTAATTTGTTCCCTTTCAGGAGCCTGACTATGCTATTCTCTATCTGCCCTGGTCAGCAATTTCAGAAGCTAGAAGCTATTTAAGGTCTAACAGCCCAGAGCCTTGTCCTGCCTCCTCACAATGCAGGTACTAGCTCTCAAAGTCACTGTGTCCTCCTTGTCCATAATTGTAGAGTGTCTACTTAAAGAAGAAAGGTTGGAACCACAGCAGTTATGAAATGGAGGCACTAGAATTCGTATCTTCCGACCACTGAGAAAACAATCAATGCAACTACTAAATGGAAGAGATGAAAATTTAATTTTAAGGATACTTTACTTTAAATCATGTATGCGCACCTGCATGTAGGTGCCTGAAGAGGCCAGAAAGACTGCATGAAATTCCCTGGAGCTGGAGTTACAGGTGACTGTGAGCATTCCAAAGTGGGCACTGGGAACCAAAGTTTGGTTCCCTTCAATAACAGCCAATGCACTTCAGTGCTGAGCCATCTCTCCAATCCCCAGATTAAAAAAAAAAAAAATTAAGACCTCAATCTAAATCTAAAGAGTCCTTCTATACCTGAGTTTATAGAGACATAAACAAAAGGCCCACACATCCTTGTGACCTACCATCATGATTTTTTTTAAGTAGTGGGGGGAAAATGTAAGATCTGATCCAAATTCACACACGGGAATTAAGAAATGTGCAGGGGTCGGGTGGGGAAGAAGGATGGCTCCGCAGATAAGGTATGCCAGGAAGCCTAAGGGCCAGAGTTCAGGCACTGGGTCCACACAGTGGAAGGAGAGAACCGACTCCCAGAAGTCCAGAAGTTGTCCCCTGACTTCCACCTGCCCACAAACATGCACACACTAAGTGCATTTTATTTAAAAATAGATTTAAAAAATATGCAGGGTCTGCAGGAGGAACACTGACATAACTTCCTGGAGGACAGGCCATTCCTCCTCAGAGAAAAACCCATGTTAAAACTATTAACAGTTGCTAATTAGTATTATTAGTTATTAATCATTAGTTATTATTAATCCCATCCCTGAAATATATATGGGTGTGTGTGTGTGTGTGCGCGTGCGTGCGTGTGTGTGTGTGTGTGTGTGTGTGTGTGTGTGTGTGTGTATCAAACTTCTAATAAAATCCTTGCTTAGAGGGAGGGTTGGTTTAAAGCTTAACAAACAGACTCTTGACTTCATCCAGAAGAATAATAACTCAGCCAAGACATTTCTGCAAAAGAATAGGGAGGGTGTTTCAATTGTATTGTAGCCACTAGGCTCTGCTCAAACAAAATCTTTCCTGCCTCTGTTCAGACATTTTCAGTGGGTCCTTTACAGCTTCTGGGATAAAGTTCACATTCCTGAGTACAAGGAACTGTAAAAAGAGTCTCCTAACAATATCTAAGGGAGTTTCGGAAGTAGCCAAACGCTCAGACTTCAGCCTGTACTGGGGCAGCCTGCTGTTTCTTCCGTATTTCCTTTCGGACACCGTATGCAGACATTGTTGATCATAACACATTTGTCTAGAAACCTAGACACCAGAAGGTTGGCTTTGAACGGAGCCCAAGACAATGGCAGAATTCTGGGCTTAAAGAATGGCAACTACCTGAAAGGGGGCCCGAGTTCCCCGAGAGCCCCACATGCCAGCAGAAGCTTTCAAACACATCCAAAGCTGATGAAGCGACACTGGATTTGTCCCAGGACCTCTATAACCTGGGTGTAATCGGTGACTCCAGAGATGCTATCTGGAAGGAAAAAAGGGTGTGTGGGTGTGTTTGTGTCGAACAGAATGAACTGGGAGTCCAGCAGCCTCTGTGTGTGCTCGTCCCTGTTCTGTGTGGCTCTCCCGGCAGCCCCCTATGGTACCAGTGACTCTCCAAAACAAAGTGCAGACTGGGACTTCCAAACCTGACTGCCAAACTCTGCCAGGGAGTTTGACACCCCATATTCTCTGTTAGGGTTCAGCACTGAATGATCAGCCTCTATTCTCTGGTCCGGCCTGGCTTGAGGAAGCCAAGCCCAATTTTTGACCTCCTCCCTTTGACGCTCTCTCTACCAGCCCACCTGTAGGATCACACCCTTACCTTCCACATGGCCACAGGACTTCAGAAATTTCAGTTCTCAGCTTCTTAGCGTAGGCCGCCCCTTGCTGGGTTCCCAGTGCTGACTTTTGGTCTCTTCCTGACACAGCTTTGCTTTGGAGTTTGTACTCCATGTAATCTAGAACAGCCAATCTCAATGATGCATTCTTACCCTTCCACCCTTCCTAATACGGTTGTGTCTAGCCATGGGTCAGTGGGACCCTGGCACCTCTCTAGAGATCAGTAAGTCAGTGTCTTCCCCCTACTGTGGGTGTTTGGAGGTAAATATGGTTCTCTTCTATATCAGGGGCTCTCAACTGAAGCCACCTGACAATGTCTGGAGACAGTCTGGGTTGCTGCGCTGGGGTGGAGGGTACTGCTGGTATTTGCTGAGTGAGAGACATGATACTGTACCAGACAGCTTCCCCCAAACAAGTCATTTAACCACTAAATGTCAGTAAGGTTGACCTTGAGAAAGTCAGCTGTGTACTTACACTGACCTCCCCAGAGCCCAACACCCATGCCACACGGATGTACTACTGGAGCAGAGACAAGGGAAGGGGTGCCTCATCCTCTAAATAGCTGCAGTTAGACAAGATGGTCAGAGGAGATCCTCCATTTGGAAACCCTCATGTGGGCTCAGGGCCACGCCCTCCCATTATGCAAAGGCAGCTAGCTGCCCCAGTGAGCCGGGCGGGCATAAAGGTGACGTGGTCAGGAGTGGCTATTTGATCTCCAGTTTTTCCAGAATTTCCACTCCTGTACCAAGCATGCCTCTCCAGATGCTGTTCCCTGTCCAAGAGCTAAGGAGCCTCACCTAAAGTCATCATCATCTTCCAATGGTGAGGTGTTTCCCCTCTGCGCTAAGTCTTCTCGACAGACATCCAGTTCGAAGGAGCCGGAAAGGTACAAGTCGATCAAGACCTGGCAGTTTTCTGTAGTCTGGTAGTTTTGTTTCATCTGAACTATAATTTCAGGGCTGGAGTGCAAGAAGAGCCCTTATGAATCTTCGGTGTGGGCCTGCTTTCTTAGGAGTCTACTCAAGTGGGTTTGGTCTCTGTCTCCTTTGGGGGAGTTCACTTGGGTAGATTTTAGGGATACTGTTTTAGGTGTGAGGACCTTCAGCTGGAAGCTTACTCACTTATAATTTTTGTAAACCTTTGACTCCATCTTCAGGACCCTTCAATCTCCTTGGTTACTATGACTACCCTGTTAAATCAGATTATTAATGAGGTCCTATATCCCCTGTGCTTCCTCTCTGAGAATGACACTTGCCAATCACATGTGTAGCCTAGTTGACTTTTAATATCTCAGGTAGTAAAGATTTATGCTGAGACCCTGATTTTTAAGGATTGTCTTCATATTTCCTAGAATGTTAAACTCATAGACAGGATCACTAAGGCAGACTAAATAGTACTTGGGAAAACATTATTACTGTTTTTTTTTTTAAATTGCTGTTTTCTATTCCATCTACATTGCTTTGAAATACTTCTTACCCTTGGGTATTCTGCTATCCAGTGACTAGAACCCTGAGCAGAAAAACTTGTCTTCCCATGCCACTGTTTATTGTCAAAAACACCTTGAATGGACTATTCTTTGAGTGAAATAGCTACTTTTTCCTTTGCTATCAAGTGTACCTAATGGGCTTTTTTTTTTCTTTGAGATTGTGTCTATATGGCAGAGGAATGCATCAGAGAGCTTAGGAGTGTTGGTTGCAACATTTTTAGGGAAGCATTGGGTAGTATTTGTAATACATTGTATCCAAGAACAACAGAATTGGTTTTCCTTGGGGGTTTTATTGGTTGTTTGGGTCCTACAATGAAAGGGAGGCATTTCTGTGATGGCTCTGGCATGGCTTCAGGGGTCACCAGTTCTGAGGGATGGTTTGAAAAAATACATTTAGATTCCCAGATACTTTGGGGGGGGGCGGCGTTTGATTCAGAGTGACATGGATTGGAAATTATCTCCAAGGGATCCTCAGTCACCCCAAGCAACTTGATGGGCTTAATGGGGCTCCCCAAAATGATTTTGCTTCCCAATATTGGCAGTGGTATGACTGTTCCCAGTCCTGACAATGGTATGACTCCCGCTGTTCTCAGTACTGGCAATAGTGTGACAACTCCCACCCCCACCCCCATGTTCCCAGTGGTTTGAAATCCACTGGCCAGTTCAGATCCCTGACAACTCTCCCATTTCTGACCTCAGGCCTCAACCTTGCCTAATCCAGTCCCCAATGAAGAGCAGAGGTTCTTACCCCACCCCCTCACCACCCCTGACCACTTGGGTTCAGTTCTCTTAACTTCATCCCCACCCCCTTTAAGCAGGCTCTTTCTGGGACCTGGCAGCTGCTGGTCCTGCCCCTTCCCTCCTTGCATTCCTCTGTGTGCAGTCTCTCTCTGAGCTACTTTCCTGCATCCTCAGCTCCATCTTTTCTCACTAGACTCAAGACTCTCCCATCCTTAAAGACCTCTGGACCAGAGGTTAGCGAGATGCTCAGCACTTGAGACCACTGGACATGGATTTGAGCCCCCAGAACCTACATGCAGGCTCACAGCCATCCATAACTCCAGTTCCAGGAAATCTGACACTGTCTTTTGGCTTCTGCAAGCAACAGTATACAGACATATCAGTAGTCAAAACACCCATGCACATAAAATAACTTTAAAAATTTAAAATCCCTATGGACCAATAAACAAATCTCTCACACCCCAACCCCTCCCTCTAGTTCTGCCTTTCTCCCAGGCTTCAGTCCCAGGCTCTAACAACAGAATGCGGTAATCATTGTTTTTCTACTTGCAGATTAAAGGCTTTCTCAACTTTGTTCTCTTTGCTTCCAGGAGACACCTCTGTTTTCTGTTTAACTACCCCTTCTCTGTCTTGGCTTGTTCCTGGGCCATTAAATGTGGGAGTTCCAAATTACTTCCCTTAGCTTGTTCTCATTTCACCACATGGCCAGTCACTGACATCACCTTTGACTGGCCAGTACTCCATGCTACCTTTTAAAAGTTTCCACTTGCTACAAAAAAATACAAAACACTTAAAGATCAATGGACTGCATAGACATGGTGAGTCACATCTGTAATCCCAGAACTAGGATGCCTAAGGCAGGATGATTTTCACAAGTTCTAGGCCAGTCCCCTAGGTTACAGAGTGATATCATATCTGAGGGGGAAAAAAAAAAGGAAAAATCAAAGAGTTCGTGATAATCTATGAAAAGTCTCCATTTTATTAGGAGAGCCATCCTTCTGTCTGTCCACCCACCTATCATGTAGGATGTGGCCATCTATTCCAAACAATGAAAATATGAAGCCATTACTGAGATATCCATTGCAGCCTGATAGGGTAAGGGCTAAGCTAATACTGAGGCATAGGGCCACATGAGAATGAGGGCACTCGTGCATGAAGCCCAGCCCAGGAGCTGGTTGGCACATTAGCAATCAGCTTGCTGTTGCTTTCCAGTTCTCAGGTTCCAGCATCATCTTTCCACTGGAGGTGGCCAGGATTGTGCCTCATGGTCCAAGTGCTCTTTAGGCTGAGCTGGGTGCTGCCTTGGGGTACCACTAATCCCCCTCTCCCATTCAATGGTACTACTAGTAATGTCCCCGATATTCATGGGGTATTTAACTTGCATCCTTGACCTTGGTATGTTCACTGCCATACCAATGGCCTTAGATGGGTAGTGGGCTGATGCAGGGGAACCCCACCTCCCGAAAACCTCATGACCGAGGGTGGGGGTAGCGGCATGACAACCCATGAGAGGTGAAGAATGAAACTCAGGACAGTAGCATCTTTATGGCCACTCCTTCTAGAGAATGGAGAATGGCCTTGTGGTTTACTTTTCTTACACATCTAAAGGGAGCAGAACTTGTGACCTGTGTCCTTTACAATAAGAAGGGATTCTATTGGCTAATAAACAGAGCTCAGGGCTAGAGCCTACAGGAAGGATCTATGAAAAGCATAAGTAGATGGATGTAAAGTACATGGGGCCTCTTTCATAGAGACATATTCTAGTCACTGAAGGATGGGGGCATAAATCATGCTCAGGATATTAGGGGAGTCAGGTGAAGGCTGAGAATCAACAAGCTGATTGACCATGTTTCACTGGCATTCCAGATGACTAGGCATCATTCATTTCCTTCATTGAAGAAAACAGTCCTGAGCCATTGACAGTCCTGGTTTCTCCAGTGCTTTTTCTAAGCTATGCTTCCTACAGGGCTACTGGTCCAGGTTAAGCCCAGGGAAACAGCCAAGGGCTCACTGAGTCCAATGACTTCCTACTCCCAAGTGAGGACTTATGGGTGTCTGGCAGGGGACACCTCTGTGTTATACAGCATGCTGGACGTGCGCCATGATAAAATGTCGTGGGACTTACAGTGGAGACCTGAATTTGAAACCTGGCTCCCCTTCTCCAACCTGTCTGTGGACCAGTCAAACATCTTGTGGGCCGTGTGTGTGTCAAGTGTTTTGTAAACAGAAGGTGCCACACAAAGCCTGGGTGATGGCCTGAACCACAGTTATCATAATATATAATCACAGCTGTGAGTTTTAGGCAATTGTCTAAGGAGCCAAAGTAAAAACATACACGTGCGCACATTGTGTATACAAGGCACTAGAGGTGTTTACCCTGCTATCCATCATCCATGGGGCTGGTGGTTCGTGTCTGTGAAAAACAATTGTTAGGGTTGTGATGGAGAGAAACGATTTCATGTTGGCTGCCTGATTAATGGGGAGGCTGAGAGCCACGCTGCCTTCCCTCTGCCTCTGCTTTCTGTGGTTGCCCTGCAGCCCAAACCACAGAGGAAGGCAAAGCTAGTGAGCCTAGCAACAGATGTCAGGGAGACAGTAAACTGGTCTTGGGTGGGGCCCCAGTCTGGCTTACTCTGTGGCTGAGCTGGCTAGCTGTGGTCCTTATGGTCCTCCAACAATGCTGGCCATTGTATTTGATCCTTTCCCAGGAGTCCCTTTAAAATTAGGTTCCCGGGAATGATCTTGTACACCTAAGAACTGATGTTGAAACTCTAGATTTTCCTTTCCTTTCTCTTAAGAGACCACAGAGGACACACCCACAACACATACATACCAACCCCCTCACATACACTACACACACAGCAAACATACACAACACACATACACCACACATGCCCAGACACATACCACACATGCACATACCACACACACACACACACACACACACACACACACACACACACACACCATAAGATGATAGGGACAGATCTTTCCCAAAGCTTACTGTGTGCACACAGAAAGAGATCCAGAGCTTAAATGGTGTCAACAAACCTATGAGCTCACAGGTCAGTCAGTGCCTGGCCATATAGAAAGGGCTGCAACTGCAGAGCCAGCTTATTAGAAATGGCTGATCATCGATCATGTTTAGCAAAAGGAGAAAACTGAACTGCATCATATACCTCTCAGCTCTTTATATAAAAACCCTGGGCCCTACAAGGCATGGAGGCACATACCTACAACCCCAGAATGCTTGAGGACACCATCGGCTACATGAGGCCATCTTTAAAAAAGAAAAGAAAAAGCCCTTTGATACCACCAAGTTGTCAGTCCAGGGGATGAGCTCCCCTTGGACTTTCAAAGGTGTCCTGGGGCTTCTTGTCTGATGTATTCATGTGTTTAGGTGGCTTGAGTTTCTTCAAGGCAAAGACTTTTCTATTGCTCTGCTAGGACACTCCCGTTGAGGTGGAAATTTTGTGTAGAGGTACACACCCCATTCTACCAAGTGTCACTTTTCTCACACCCTCCTACATACCTTCCAGAAGTTAGTGGGTTCCCTTTCCATTCATTACCTTGCAAGACATAAAAAAGAATAACAAGACTTAAGGGGCATCAGAGAGGTGTTGGTGTCAAAATTAATAGAAGGCAACTCTGAGCCTCTCCACTTTATTAGAACATAGGTTAATTTATTTAGTTTTTGTTTTGTGTTGAGACAGAGTCAAATTCTGCAGCCCTGACTGTCTTGAAACTTGATATATAGACCAGGCTGGCCCAGAACTCAGAGATCTGCTTGCCTCTACCTCCGTTGCATGGGCTGGGTGTTTTTTTTGTTTTGTTTTGTTTTGTTTTATTTTGTTTTTTAAGACATTTCAATTAGCTAAGGCTAGCTTCAAACTTAATACAAAAAGCCAAGGATAGCTTTCAACTCTTAGTCCTTGGGTCTCTACCTGCGAAGCAGATTCCATGCATGTGTAGCCAGGCTAGTCCCTACAATTTAGATTTTTATGTCACCACCAAGGGTAGGCACTAAACATGCCACTCGCCATATGGACTTCCACCCTTTGGAGCTGGGAACTGCCCACAGCCACCAAACAAGGCAGACTGTGCTCACTATGGCACCCTCCTATCTGAGATAGCAGGGTGTTGGTGTGGCAGCTGCCATAACATGTTGCCACCCTGCAGAACCACACAACTTGCATGTTTATGGCTATTCTGTGGTTGGCGGTGTTCCCTGACTCTTGAGCCTAGGTATCTCTCACCACCTGACTCCCTCCCACAGCTTATTTTGGGGGGAGGGGTGACGGGGGGCTGGGCTGCAGATTTTCCCCTTCTTAGGTCTGCCTCACCTCTCTGGCTCAGTCCACTTCTCAGCTGTTTTAACTTATGGCCCAGCTTCTTTCCAGCTGTGGAAGAGGCGGCAGCCCTGGGCTGCAATGGTGCGGGTGTCCCAGGGTTCCTGGAATCAGTCTACCCGTCTAGGTCAGAATACACTAGCAGGACTGTTATTAACCGGCCTCCACTCTCACCTGTAAAGTTAGCCCTAGTAAATTCCACCAACCTTTTCCGTTACGATGTTATCTATAACTATTCTCTCCGATGATATAAACTTTGTAGAATCAAGCACTTTAAACGGGTATCACGTTGAGACCAGATGTTGGAAGCTGGTCCCCTCCTTTGCGGGGAGTTTTCCTCATCTGAGATGCTTCCTACCTTTCCTCTTTCAACTTGCACGAACTTCCAAAGCCACTCCCCCTTCATCCCTAAACCACGCCTCCTTCGTCCCTTCGGGCTAGATTACTCTGCTTTCAGAACCCATCTTCCTCTAGCTCCACCCTCTGGCCTTCCCAGCCCTTTGAAGCACTACCGAGAGACATGGTGACAGGATGCTGGTCCACAGGCTTAGGCCAGTGCACACACGTGTTCGCTGTTAACAAGAAGCATGTCCTCCGGGCTGAGAATAGGGAACCATAAAGCTCAGATGTGACCCTGGCTTCTCCAGAACTTTTTCTGGTGATTCCAGAAAAGAAACACAGGCCAAGGGACCCTGTTACTTTTCCTTTTGAGTCTGAAGAAGGCCCTTCTAGGGCGGAGAAAACACGTCACCCAGGTTTGCTGCGCGGACATGAGGAGATACGCGGCCAGGATCGGCTAAGGGTGAAATCTGTGCAGTTTCCTTTGGGTTGCTTCAGTCCATAGCGCACAACTTTGGAATCTTCTGGTTGCTTGCCCGCCTGGCTTTAATTTTAAGTCAGAGGCACTCCTATTCAGCGGACATGGAAGGAGCGTGCTAGGAGTCGCGTAACTGTCCGGCGGGGAGATCAATTTCTTGCCTCCCTGTTAGCGCAGCACCGAAACCTGAATAGAGCAGATACGGGGCTCCAGACACCGTATCCGCTGGACCGCGACTGTAACCGGGCCTGATGCTCGCTCCTGTCCTGAGTGGCCAAGGGTAGCTCTGTGGTCCCCAAGGCTGAGCCAGCTCGGAACACCGCTGAGGCAGGGGCAGCTGCGCTTGGGCAGAGGCTCGTGCGCTGTGGTTCTGTGTGGTTCCAGCTCAAGCCACCCGTGTCCTAATCGAAGGCGTGCTTCCCGGGGCTTGGGCTGGTCTCCCACGCTGACTCAGCCTAGGGGCGGCAAGGGCGTGGTTGCGGGTGGGGTCCCTAGGGTCATTCCCCTCCGCCTTTCCGGTGTCAGCCTCAGGGACTGGGTGGTGATTGATGGTACCGCAGCTGGCTAGCCAGGAGCAGTCGGAGTGAGGAGGAAGGCGGATCTGGAGGTTCTGAGGCAGAGCAAAGGGAGGAGCATGGGCGGGGTCTTGGAGGAGGAGCTTAGGGTCCCCGGTGGGCGGATTCGGGTGGACCTCATGGCTGGAGAGCTTGGGTACCACCGTGGGTGAAGCGATCCACTGAAGAGGCAGGATGGGGCCGTGTGGAAGGAGCATAGGAGGCAGATGGACACCCAGGTGGGTGGAGCCGGGGAGGAAGGGGCACACCCCCCTGGAAAGAGCGCGGGAAAGGGGCTGGAAAGGAAGGAGTGGCGGGCACAGAGTGGGTGGGGCGTGGGGGCGGGGTTAGGCGGGGCCGGGGCGGAGTGTGCCCGGGGCTCCTCTCTTGCCACCCCCACCCCCGGCCCGGGGCCACCTGCGCCCCGCCCTACCGGCCGCACCCCAGCTGGGGAACCGCGGAGCTGGGTGTCCGGGATTCGTGTGCGCAAGGGGGATCATCGCGAGTTCTGCTTCTGCCTGGACGGCTGTCCTGAACCCGGAAATGTGGCTTCGCTGAGAGCCCTCCGGACTGAGCGGGTCTGCGGCGCAAACTCACGGGTGGGAAGTTGGTCTGCACTCCGGCAACATGACCAGCCCGGCGGGAGCAAAAAACCAGGAAATCGACTGTCTGAGTCCAGAAGCGCAAAGACTGGTAAGAGGAACACGTGGTTCAGAATTGCGCCTGCCAGAGGTCCCCGCAGTGCTGGGTCGCCACCCCCCACCACCCATGACTCTAAAGTCAAGGGCAGTGGCCCACTCGCTGCAGCGGTCCTGCTGGAGCAGAGACGAATGGGCTCTGCCAGAGCCACTCCTGATGCCTGAGGACAGGTGGTTGGCTGAGTGCAACATATCTGCAGGTGGCGTTCTGAAAAGTACATTTGGTGTCCCAACGCCCCTCTCAAGGACGAAAAGGAGTGTGGTCTCTCCCTCTGCCCCGAGTGACGGTCTCTAGGCAGGCTCTGTCCAACTGACTGGCTCTGGCCTGGATCCAACCGAGATAGGAGATCTGAGTGTGGTGTAGAGTTTCACAGGGAACTGCTAGTGTGGTATTTTTCAAAGTATAGCACCACCTTGCCTAGAGTGGCTTGGAGGGCTTACAGGTTTTTGACCTTAGGAAAACCTCCCTCAAGGAGCCAGGGCCCTAAATCCACTTTGGCGGGTGTCGGTCTCTGGTCTTTGACTTACCGAACTTAACTTGTGGAGGCATGGTGGATAAGGAGTGGTTTGACCTTAAAATCGAGGACCAGCAAGTTGGGGACAGCTCATGGTTGTGGTTTGGGGGCTGGGAGTTGAGACCGGATGGGGCTGTGTAACACATACTAGCCTTAAACTCAGGATCCTCCCTTCTCAACCTCTCCAGTGCTGGGTTTACCAACAGGCACCTCCCCACCCAGCCCATTGCTGTGGTTGCTTATGAATGGAATATTTAAAAGTAAAAGGCTCCCTTTGAAACAATGTGTTTTATGGAGTTAGTACTACAGAAAGAAGGAGACCCAAGGTTCCTACTTTGTCCTGCTTTTGCCAGTCCTTGATAAAAGTGTGAGCCCCAGTCACTCATTCACCAGGTAGGAGCTAATCCAGTAGTTGGTGTTTGTGTGTGGAATAGTCACACTGAAGCTGCTTTGTTTGACTGGGAAGGTATAAACTTTGATTACAATGATAGTCCTTGTTGAGGACTGCACACACACACACACACACACACACACACACACACACACACGCTTAGTCTATGCCTTCACTTGAATTTTGGCAGTAATTTGGGCTTTTTGAGTTAGTCCACAACTTGTGGACCTAGGGACAGAACCTGCAGGGCCACTTTGGAACCCTCCTAAGTGGAGTCTTGAGATCTGGGAGGAGGGAAAGTTCTGAGACAGTGCTGTTAGCACAGAAGCCCAGGCACACCATAGAAGGCAAGAATGGGGAGGAAGTCAGCTCTGGGCTTGCTCTAGCACACAGGAGCCAAGTGTCAGAGTCCTGGGCAAAGGGAAGAACAAACACGCAAACACCTAGAACAGCAAGCGTGTAAGGAAGGCAGGGAAAGGCCCAAGAGGTGGGGACTCTGCCTCCATTCCAAAGACACTAGGCACAGGTCCCGCTAATCAACACTTGGAGGCTGCCTGGGACCCAGACAAGACATTTCTCAGCAGCAGGAGGCTGGAACCAGGTCCTCTTCCAAGTGCTCATTGCGCTAATCAAGGCCCACCCTCCCTTCCAGAATCCAGGAAGCACAGAACACTAAAGAGTAAGTGAGTGTTTATATGTAAGATTATGGCAGAATTCATCTAGCAATGAGCCCTGCCCTGTCTTAGATGAGGCTATTTTTAGTCTTTCTCTCCTCAATGTAATGTCACCTTCATACATGGCTCTAAAGCCCTCTCTGTGTATTTGATAAAGGACTGGTACCTAACAAAATATGGTCTGACTCCTCTTACCCTACTAAAATCTAACAATGCTGAATTCTGGAACATATTTGGTCCTAGAAAGTTCTCGAAGGAAATCGTGAATCTTTAAGAGGTTTACAGAACAGTAGCAAAAATTTGTTAAAGGAAAATACAGAAAAAGAAACAAAACGTGGCCCCTGTTTATGGGGCTAATGGGCTGTTGGGCAGGAAGTATGCAGGGTTATGACAATGGCCCGTATGTTAGAAGGGGGGGCACCCAGCTGCCTTGGACCATGGGTTGAGCATGTAACTGGAGACCAGCAGTGACCATTACAGAATGGCTTTTGTGTTCTGCAGTAAATGTCCCTGGCTCGTAGGAGCAAGGCTCTCCTGTGGACAAGGCCTGGGTTAAATGGTTGTGAGAAGACAAGGTGAGCAAGAGGAAGCAGACAGACATGTGACCTCCTCAGACCAGAGCTAAGACAAACGGCAAGATTGGAGCAGAATGTGTGGTGCAGGCCTGGGTGCCTGCAATGCTGGCACTCAGAGGCTGGGTCTGGCCAGCCTGGGCATAGCCAGACCCTGTTTCAAAACAAATAGAAAACTCTAAATTCGGAGGATATAACTCAGTGGTAGAGTGCTTGTTTGTGTTCAAGACCTCAGCGCCACAAACAAGGAAAAAAGGAGACTAGGAGGGGAGAGAGCAGTGTTGAGGGTGCCGGGTAGGTCGGCTGGTGAATAGTCTGAGTCTCCACATCCACAGTGGAAACTGACATTCTTTTTCTTTGTTTCTTATTTTAATGTATGGGTGCTTTGGCTGCATGGATGTCTATGCTCCCCTGGCCTGCCTGGTTCCAAAAGAAGGCTTCAGATCCCCTGAACTGGAGTGACAGTTGTTAGCCACCATGTAGGTGCTGGAAATCAAAACCAGGTCCTCTGGAAGAGCAGCCAGTGCTCTTAACCACTAAACCATCTCTCCAGCCCCAAACAGCCATTCTTTAAACTTTCATAACTTCTCTGTGTTGCTGAGGTTGTGTCCACTCTGGCCTCTTTCCACACAGTGACGAGCACTGACCCTGAAAGGAGCCAGTCCATACCAGGGCAGGGATCTGATAGAAGGGTAGAAGTTAGCCCTGCCACGCATGTGCAACTCATGGCCCACAGGCTGCAAAGCAAGCAGGCTGTCTATGAAGGCAAGGCAGCCCTCCACAAAAAAGCATAAGCTTACTTAAAGCACTGTGAGATGTTTGTTTTATAACTCAGTTTGTAACTCAAACATGAACTTTGTGGATGACGTTGTGTCCCAATAGAGCCTGTGTCTCAACCCCCAGGTTTATGAACTGGGGTATGGACTGTCATTTTTAATGTGTTGTTTCCCCAAGTTGTTAAGATAACAATGGTAAGTTCTTTTGAATTGTAGCTCTGAAGCCATTTGCTTTGATTTTTAGCCTGACTTATTTTATTACTCTGTGTGTGTGTGTGTGTGTGTGTGTGTGTGTGTGTGTGTGTGTGTGTGCGCGCGCGCGCGCGCGCGCGCGCGCGCGCCAAGCACACTTTTGAGTCTTCTCCCTCCCCGCCAAAGGGACCTCTCAGCCACTATTGCAGGCAGATGAAGGTTGACTTTGAAACCCTTGTACTTGAGGCTGAATTCATGTGCTTCCTGGCTTGGAAACCATAGGGACCTTGGAAGCCCTCCAGCAGGTGTTGGTCACCTGCTGCCTTACTGACCAGGGCACATGGGTCAGCTGCTCCCCTGTCACTGCTGGAGCCAGGCTCATCCCAGTCAGAGGCTACGGCTATCAGGCCATTCCAATATCAGCTCCTGAGCCCAAACTTTTCCAGTACAGGAGACCACGAAATGCAGTGATAAAGGCCAGGAACTAAGATGGAAACAAATGTCTTTACTTTGGGTGACAATGGAGACTAATTTCCCTTTTTCTCTAGGTTAGTTTCTGTTTAGCCTAACAGCTCACAAAGCGGAAGCCTCCTTTGCAAACTGTATAAAACTTAAGGTTCAGCCACCACCTACCCTCAATGAGAGCAGGAAACTGAGTTATTTATGGTGGCCATTTCGCAGCATAGTTGACTGACTGGCTTGTAACCTGCTTAGAGTGAGATTCTTAGTCAGTCGGGCAGAACCGGGCCAGGCATCGGTACCACGTATTTGCTCCTCAAAAGGCAATGCACCAGAGAAATGGCTTTATCCCAAAAAAATCAGGTTGTGTGACTCAGTATTGGAGCTGTTTGTGACTGGTTACTCAGATGCCTGAGTTCCCAAAAATTCCCTTCAATTTAAAGGATTAACCTTGGAGCCTAGAGACCTTTCCTTGCAGCTTCAGGAAGGCTGGGGGCCTGAGGGGCGGAAGGCGCGCACTCGCATGGCAGGGGGGGGGCTTTAGTAATTGATTGCTTTTACTGGAGGCCCCCAGTTTTCCTGTTTGTATTTTAAAGAGGGAGGCTTACTTTCTTAAGACGGATTTAGGGTACTTATTGGGGCAGTAGATATTTAAATGTATTGACTTCCAAATTTCTAAATGAATTTCTCCCAAATTAAGCCAAACATTAAATCAGAATTGCCAAGTGATTGCTAACCACTGCCACAGTCACTTGCCTCTGGGGCAAATTCCAGAACTACCAGTAAAGGAAGAGACAACACCAAAAACAACCAAGCCACGCCCAGCCATGCTAGTTTGTATCCCACCATAAGACAGCTTGCTTTCCCTTGAATGTAAAGTATGGCCACTTTATAAGAAATTAGTAACTCACCTTAAATTACTGGAAGGAGAGTTTACTTTTAATGTCATCTCACTTGTCTAATGGAGATTTTTTTTATCCTTCAGAGTAGCAGCTTCTTTTTTTTTAAAGATGTATTTTTACTTTTTATGTGTGTGTGTGGGTATGTGTGTTGCTCATGAGTGAAGGATGCTAGAAGAGGGTGTCGGGTCTCCTGGAGCTGTAGCTGCAGGTGATTGATTGTGAGGGTCTTCTCACCCTCCCAGCCTAATGTGAGAGCTGAGATCCGAACGTCCTCAAGACTATCAACAAGTGCTTTTAACTGCTAAGCCATGTCTCTCCAGCCACGCACGTGCGTGTGTGTATGTGCATGTGTGTATGTGCATGTGTGTATGTGCGTGTGTGTATGTGCGTGTGTGTATGTGCGTGTGTGTATGTGCGTGTGTGTATGTGCGTGTGTGTATGTGCGTGTGTGTATGTGCGTGTGTGTATGTGCGTGTGTGTATGTGCGTGTGTGTATGTGCGTGTGTGTATGTGCGTGTGTGTATGTGCGTGTGTGTATTTTTTGTTATTATTTTGCTGGAGGAGAATGGGTATGTGTGACAGCATATGTATAGAGGCCAGGGGACAACTTTGTAACAGTCTTTCCTTCCAACTTCACATGGTTCTGGGGGTTGAACTCAGGTCACCAGGCTTTCATGCCAAGTGTCTTTACACACTAAGCCCTCTTGCTGACTCACCATTTTTATTTTATTTGACTTATGGGGACACAGGTTTTTAGTATGGGGACACAACTTTCTGTATAGTTATGGTCCTCCTGTCTCACTTCCCGAGCCCTGGGGTTGCATTGCAGGTAAAGGCCACCATATTTGACCCACCATGTTGGTTCTGATCCATGTGTGGGGCAAGGCAGTGTGTGCCTGTGACAGGGTTGGGGGAGGGGGGAGGGAGATTTTCCTAGAGGAAGTAGGGTAAGGAGTGGGCATGAGGTGTGAGTGGGAGTTCAGCCTCCCTCGGGTGTGACCTCCCTAGGGCCAGGGTGCTTGTCTTGCACTGCTGCACTTGGTGGGAACTGCAGTCAAGCCTCTCCCTCCGTGGGTAGCTGTCACAGAAGACGCTTCATAAGTAGTGGAAGTAGCTAAATTTACCAGGCCTCTGCTGACTCAGCCTGGCCAGGTTTATGTAGACAATGCCAGCCATTACCTTGTAGAACTCCACAGTTACCTCTGATTTACAGATAAGGAGCAAGTGGGGTCTCTGGAAGTCAGGAGGCTTGCTGAATCCCCACAGACAGGGGGGGCGGAACAGTCAGACCCCTGGCCAGCTGACTTGGAACTACAGCTGACTGTGGTACCCCTGTGTACAGTGCTTCACCTGACAGGGAGCAAATACACAACCGGCTGCCTCCACTGCAGTTGCTATACCATGGTCATAAGGACAGCCTTGGGGTGTCATCACTCCCGTCCCCTCCCCACAACTCCTTTTTGTTTTATGGGATCAAACTCAGAGCCTCGGCTCATGCCCACAAATCCTGCTGACTTCCACTCCAAGCCTGGGCCAATCGCGTATCACTGTGATTCAAACCTTTAGTTTGAATTTTGGGATGGTGCCTCTCCACCTCCACCCAGACTGACCAGTTCATTGAATTAGAGCTGCTTCCAGGAATGTTGACTGAATACAAGAAGGGTTGTATGGTGAGAATTCCCTGCCTAAGGAGATGTAAACAATGTTCCATCCAAGGTCCAAGGTCCCATCTACAAATCAAAGTACCATTTTACTTAAGTTCAACCTTGGGAACCAAAGAATTTATTTGGCTTACTTATAGAGATCATGCGTGGAGTGTGGCAGAGCTACCTTGCAAAGTCTTTACCCAGTATGAACAGTGGCTTCTCCAACGCCACACAGATAGAGAACCTTTAGGTTAACCTTCCCTGGCCTGTGTTGCCTAGAACCTCCCGAGGAACACCCCCTCCTCCCTCAGCAATTAGGACAGAATTGTATACACATGGCTGGGAGGGGTGGTGGGAGTGGCTTTTCTACCCCCTCCCCATTAAGGAATGTCAACACTCAGCTAGATCTTGCAGGCGGGCGGGAGAAGCTTACTTGAAGAAGACGGCAGCTGTTTTGCTTGGTGGACAGAATTCTGCCACAAGTTGTTACAAGCTGTTCTGTGTCTGGGGTCTGCAGTTTTCAGGCTTATTCTTAGAAAGAACAGCGTCAACAATTGGTGAAACCTTAGGAGTGGATTCCAGGGAACAGTCAGAGGTGAGGGAATAGAGCCCAGATGAGGTACCTCAAGGGAACCTCTAACTTAAGAGGAAGTGGCCTCCTTCCGTCGACCTTGCAAGTCCTCCGTTTGGGCTTTGGTGTTGCCAGTGTGGTGTGTATTGTCCTCAACCCTCTTTGGTGCCAGATATAACCTAGAATGTCATGTGTGTTAGGCAAGCATCCTGGTCCCGAAGAAGCCTGTTTCTCTTAGAGATGGTGTAACCTCCTTCTTACTTCTGTAGTGAAGAAAATGTTTGCAACTCAGTTACCAAGCTGTGTTCCAGAACTGTGGTAGATCTCACACTCAAGGCCAGGTCTTCAGACTCCCTCTCCAGAGAATACTCAATGCAGCCTTGGGCACCTCTGGGACTACTCACCATCCCTGAAGCACAGAGCAGTTTGGCACCTCCTTGGAGCCTGTGGGTCCAGCTAGGAGCAATAAAGTAACTGATTTTTCATTGATGGATAATTTTAGAGTCTGTAATTCATCTTAGTTAATTTTGATATTGTTTTTTAAAGAAGTCATACAAAAGAAATTGAATGCCAGCCTTTAACTCTATGTCCTATATCCCTTCTGTTATTCTTTTGTTTAAAAAGAAGAAAAGAGAAATATTGAGACAGACATATTGACTATAAGTTTATTATAAGGCCCGGTAGAATGGGGAGACTAAGAAGAGGAACAGGGTAATGGCTGACCGCCATGGCCGGTCGCCATAAAGAGACAGAGCGGGGAAACAGAGAGAGGGGACAGAGAGCAGGAACAGGGGGAGAGAGAGAGAGAGCGAGAGCGTAAAGGGGCAGAGAGAGACAGACAGAGAGAGAGAGAAAGAGGAGTAAAGGGGCAAGAGCCTATCTTTTAAAGGGGTCCTCTGCACCTGCGTACAGACTTCTTTCCCATGGAACCTTGGGCTGACCAGGGTATTGCCTGAGTGGATTCCACCAGGTAACAGGGGCAGGCCAGCATAATGCCTGAACCTTTCACCTTCCAGTGTGCTGTGGAGCCTGGGCCCCTTTGATCTTGTGGCCTGAACTCTTGAGTCCCACCAGGGCAGGTGCGGCCAGTGTGGCTAAGTGCCATCAAACTGTGCTCAGGGAAACAGTGAAGTGCTTATAGCTCAAGCACGAGGACCTGAGTTTGGAGTCCCTGTATCTAAGTAAATGTTTGACATGGCATACCTGTAATCCCTGTGCTGGGAAAGATCCCCGGAGCTTGCTGGCCTGCTAGTCTGGCCAAACCAGTGAGCTCCTGGCTCAGTGAGAGACCCTGTATCAAAAAATAGTGCTTGAGGAAGACTTTGACATTTACCTCTGCTTTACACACACACACACACACACACACACACACACACACACACACACACACCAAGTAAAGGTAGTTTGTAGCACCGTGTGTTTGATAGAGAAATGCCTACTTCCGGAGCACTAGTTAGATGTTTGCATAGATCTGGGGCTGACCACATCTCTGTAGATACACACTGACACCAGTGTGTCCTACTGAGACCCCTAATACCATACTTAATCTTGCTGTCTATGATCAGCCATTCTGAGGCGACCTCCGGCCCTTGAGGAAGTACTGAGCAGAGCCCGGTACACCCTTCTCAGACTTCCATTCTGCTGCTGTTTTGTGAGACAGGATCTCATGTAGCCCAGACTGGCCTTGAACTCCCGACCCATCTGACTCTGCCCCCGAAAGTACTGATGTTACAATTCCGCATCACCACACCTGGAACATTCACTTTCCACGATGCCATCATTCACTGGGTAGTGCTGTAGTTTGAACTGCATAACTTGTGTGCTTGTCTGTATACAATCCGCCTTGCTCTTTCAACCTGCATGAGTAGCCAATGACAAGCTCTTCCCCTATGGTCCTGTCTGAAAGCAAGATGACTGGTCAGCCTGGCCTCACCTTGAAGGCCACGATTGCTCAGCCCCCTACACTGACACTAGTAGCCCCACTGTGTCGTGACTCACAGTTACAGCCATAAAGAACATGTTCCCTTGCTCCTGGGGGGAAATAGTTAGAAGGTTTGGAAAAGATGAACACTTTTTTTTTTTTTTTTTTTTTTTTGGAGACAGGGTTTCCCTGTGGCTTTGGAGCCTATCCTGGAACTAGCTCTGTAGACCAGGCTGGCCTCGAACTCACAGAGATCCACCTGCCTCTGCCTCCTGAGTGCTGGGATTAAACGTGTGCGCCTCCACTGCCTGACTGGATACTTGTTTTAAGAACAGGATAAGGCTGGAGAGATGGCTCAGTGGTTAAGAGCACTGGCTGCTCTTCTAGAGCACCTGGGTTCAATTCCCACCACCCACATGGCAGCTCACAACTGTAACTCCAGTTCCAGGGGATCTGACACCTTCACACCAGTGCACATAAAATAAAGTTAAATAAACTTTTACAAAATGGGATGAGGCACAGGTGATATTCGAGGGACATGGGCAGTGGGTCTGTGGAACAGAGGCCAGCTGTGGCCACTGTTACAGAGGTGCCCAGCCAGTGCCTGCCCTTTCCTGTCCCACCATGCACCCACTTGGCTACACTCAATAGCAGACTGTTTACAGAGTCTGCCAAATATAAGCTGTGGGGGTTTCCTTAGAAACAAAAGTTGGTAGCTGTTGCTACTTCCTGTAACCAAGGCAACTCAGGAAAGGGATTCTGTCACTCTGCAACCTCCACCGTCCTCTGGAAACCACCATGTCTTTGTCAGCCATGCTCACATGGCTGGAGGGGTGGAGGAGGTGGGGGGTGGGGGTGGTACACACCAGTATTTCCAAGCTCCCACATGAGATTTTTGTTCTTCTCTTGGGAATGGACCACAACCAGGATGGAGGCCTCTGCCTATTTCTAAACCAAGACAGCTTTTCTTGGCGCTACTTTTGGCTTCAGCTGGGTAGTATTCATACCACACTCACATGAGTGAACTTTCACTACATCCCTAGACATTTTTCTGAAATGGCTTTAGATTAGTTACATCACGATGAAATGTGCCCTGGTGAAAATGCCACTAATTCTGCCCAATTCCAGAGCCTAGAAGTGTCGCTAAACGTATGATTAGCATGATGGATACTACTTCCTCCCATTTGTGACATCTTTACATCTAAGTGGCCCCATGGGGCATCATTCCCAGGTGGTATCTGAGGAAGCAGTGTCCCTGGGGCCCCTCATCTTGTCTATCTGTCACCCAGAGGTCTCTCTGTCAGCCCCCCTGGGTCTCTGGAAAGTTAGAGAATGTTGCATCCCACCTCCAGGCACATGGCAGGACTGCGCGGCGGCATACGTACGAGTCTGCCTGTAGATGGAGGGTGGAAGCTGGCTTTCTAGGCCCCACAGCTTCCTCAGTCTGGCGGAGGAAGTGACCTGAGACCAAAACTGTCTCAATTCCCTTTCTCAAGAACTTCCTTGTAAATCCTCGCGGCTTCCCTGTAGACTGTAGGACACTTTGGTGTCAGTACCATAGCCACAGGGGGAAAGGGCCTGGCATGCATACTTTTCCTGCTGGACTGAGTGTCAGCAAAGTGTCAAGGCCCAGGACTGGCATGAGCAGGGCCTGGATGCTGAAGGACCACGGGAGGTGGTGTACCCTGAAGGTGAGGAGTGGGCCTCCTACAGACCCACCTTGTCTGAGCTCACGTTGCAAACCATGTCTAGTGCAGGATCCTCAAGAATACTTGTGTGAGCCAGGGATAGTGCTCAGTGACACACCCCAATGTGTACTTTACTGATGGTCAAGACATCCCACTGACTTCTCAAACTGCTCTCTGAAGCCTTTGCCAGCCTGTCCCCGGGGCTGTCACACATATGGCTGTATAGCCCACAGAAGGTATTTCAATAGAAATTATTTCTGCAGCCGGTGAACTGAACACTTGGCCAAGGGACCCTGCAGCAAACTGTAGAGATGGCATTGGGGACAATAGGTGGAGACCTGAGGCACTGGGTCAGACTTCTGCTTCTCTGTCTCTCCTTGCCATCCTTCTTACCAGGGTGGGTGTGTCCTTGGATGAGTGAGTCTCACCCATGATGGGTGTGTCCATGGATTGTGTGCGTCACCAGGGTGGATGTGTTCTTGGATTGTATGTGTCATTCAGGTAGGCGTGCCCTTGGGTTTGAGTGTGGTTTATGGGGTGCAAAAGGGAGTCTGGAGTCAGAGATCAGCTTTGTGGAATTGTCATCAGCAACTCTGGTGATCTATGGGACCTTTCCAGCCATCCCCACCCCAAGGAGTACCTCGATTTAGAAGCCCAGCCTATAAAAACTGTTTATAGGATCCCAGGCCTGGGCCCACAGCAGCTGGGGACGTGCCAGCTGTGGCCCATAGAAGGGCAGAGGAAGCACTCATCCTGAACCAGCAGCTTTGGGAATTCCCAAGAAGCTAGCAAGCCTGCAGTTTGTTACAGGAGCCCCAGTCCTGTCACCCTCTACCTCTGTCCTGCCCATGAACCAAGATGGGCCTACGTCTGGACAGAGGACCTTGTTTGCTTTGCAGCAGCCAGTGTACATGCGTTTGGGGTTGGTCCCCTCCTGCTTCCTTACCACCTACACACTGAAAAGGGTCAGATATCCCAAGGCATACAAGTACTCCCACAAGGTACTGTTCCTGCCCTCAGGCAAGCACCAGCATGCAGGGAACTTGTGAAGCCCTCATGGACCAGGCCTTTGGAGGAGAGGCAGCAGGTCCCTGCTGACGCTTCTCAGGAAACTGCCCGCAGTTCCTTACAGGCTAAGGGCAGCAAGGGGAAGGATAGCTGGGAGAGTTTTAAATCTGCCTGTGACCTCATACACACGTCTTTTATTTTGGCAAAGCAATTGTCCAGGAAAGCATAGGCCTGGAGTACCTGTCCAAGGCAGCTGACCCTGAGAACCACCTGGACAGCTGGCACATTGAGGACAGGCCTGGGCTTTGCACTGTGCACAGGGAATGAACCTTGAGCCTGGGTGCCACACAGTGGACCTTGACTGTTTTGTACATCAGTTCATTTCACAACTTGGTCACATCTAGCCTTCCCTGGTGACTCCACAGGGACCATATACATGAGTGTCATCCTCCAGTTCCTGTGTCATGTTGCTGTTCTCATGTCTGAATAGGAGGGAGCATGCCACAGAAGCTCTGGCTAATTCTATGAGGCATCAAAGCTAGCGAGCTCCACCGAGTGTCGGGTTTGTTTCATGGAGACAGACATGGTCACATGGAGGGTTTGGATTGGCGTCAGTGACCCACTCCTCTGTCTGCTGATGTTGGGTTGGGCAGGTTCCAGGAAACAGGATGATTGACATCATCACTTCCTGTGCTGTAAGGCTCTGTCTCCGCACAAGTCACGTGAGCAATGTAAGCGATGTGGTTGTTGTGAGTGGTGGAGTCTACAAGGACCTGAAGCTGTATTGAATTACAAACTAATCTTCTAAATCCTGATATCAGGAATAGCTGGCACATCACAGGCTTCATTCACGTGGCTCCTTTGTCGCCTAGACTTCTCAAGGCAGGACTGGTGGCTTTACGGTTTTTAGCACGACTACCCTCAAGGGCAGAGTGCATGTTGGGTTAAAATGACCACATTGAGAACTGTGTCCCAAGGGGAGGTTCTTGTGGCAGGTTCTATAAGCTCAAGTGTGTGGACCCCATTTAGGGACTTTGGCTCAGTGCCAATAATTAATCCAGATGGAATGAGTGGCTAGTCAGGCATCCTGGCATGGAATGTGTGTGAGGTACTCAATATCCCCAGCTCAGAGGAGGTCAACAACGACAAATGTAATCTCAGAAACAAGCAAGGTCATCTGTTGGTATGTAATAAATGTTCAGGGATTCTTTGAACGACATTCATCTGTGTCATCACAGATCTGGGGTCAAGTATATGGGCCTCGGTTTGCTGGGACCTATCAACAGTTAGTCAAGCTAGGTCCTTCTGGACCCCAGGATCCTCTGCTGAGCTCATTTGTGATTCCAGAACCTTCATTTTCTTCCTTCCTTCCTTCCTTTCTTCCTTCCTTCCTTTCCTTCTTTCTTTTCTTTTCTTTTTCTTTTCCTTTTTTCTTTCCTTCTTTCTTCTTTTCTTTTCTTTTTTTTTCTTTTTTTGAGACAGGGTTTCTCTGTGGCTTTCGAACCTGTCCTGGAACTTGCTCTGTAGGACCAGGCTGGTCTCAAACTCACAGAGATCAGCCTGCCTCTGTCTCTGGAGTGCTGGGATTAAAGGTGTGAACCTTCATTTTTTTGGAGGTTCCTGTAGGATGGTGGCCCCTGTTCCTGCTAACTGTCACCTGAGGGCTACTCACAGCTCTTAGGATCCCCTCACAGGCCTCTCTTATGGTATCCAGCTCTCTCAAGACCAGAGAAAGACTTGTCTAAACCCTCTTAGGGGCCTCATCTAAGCCCACCAAGCATATTCTTTTTGCTCAACTCAAGGTCATCTGATGAAAGCCCTTAATCTGTATAGTTCTCTCTGTCTTATAAATTAGGTAGTAACAGGAGTGACATTATCATGTTCACAACTTCCCACATATGCATTTAAGGGGAGGAGTCTATCCAGGTGCCCACATATAGGGCATCTATACCAGCAGAGTTAGCAGAGTTCTGGGGACCCTCCTAGAACTTGTAGGCCTTTCTAGAATTCTGTCAACTAAATTTCTTCCTCCTTCTGCCCCATCTGGTGCTCTTACCTTTCTTCTGGCTCTTTCCACAAACCCTTCCCTGTTCCTCCTTGTCCAAACCAATGGACTAATACTATTGTCAAAACTCTTGCCTAGTCTCTGCCTTCTTAGAAAGGAACCAACAGGCCCAGGGCCATGTGCCTCCGCACCCAAGGGTAGGTCTTGAATGTAAAGAACCTTCTTCACTCATCTCCTCCAGCCCTGGGTTCTTCTTGCAGACCCTAAGTACCCATTTAGGAGATGTAACTGGTGTGGAACCTTTTAAATGACACCGAGTGCCAGAGTTCTGATACAAGCAAGAGGCAGCACTTCACCACTGTGCGCCAGCCCTAGCCCCAGCCCCTGCCCCAGCTTGTGGTGTTGGATGCCCTTTGGTTTGAAAGACATGAGCTTGGACTGATAAGGGACCACGCAAACAAAATCCAGTATGGAGTCAAGTCCTTGCAACCTGAAAAGAAATCCCTTGTGATTCAACTTAGTAGTCAACTTACATTAGAACTGAAAGAGATCAGGGCACATGGTGGTGAGCTCCTGAAACTCTAGCATGGCAGAGGGTGGGAGGGCTGGGGCAGGAGGATGGTGAATTTGAGGTTGGCCTGGGCTGTGTAGATAGCAGGACCTTGTCTTTTCAAAGAATCAAAAGTGAAAAAAATAAAAAGGAGAGAGGATGTAACAGGCTTTCTTTTGGGCCACCAGCCAGTTCCCAAATAAAGACGTGGAAATTTAATATTAGCTATGAATGCGTGGCCTTAGCTCAGGCTCATTTCTTGCTAGCTCTTACAACTTCATTTAACACGTTTCTCTTCATCTACGTTTTTACCTTGGGGCTTTCTACCTTTTTTCCCTTCCATGTGTCCTGCTTCTTGTGTCTGGCTGGCTGGTGGTGGCCTGACTGGCTGACCCCAGGAGTCTCTGTCTTTGTCTCCCTCACTCTCTTTTCTCTCTAGCCTAGATTCCTTCTCCTGCTTATTCTCTCTGCCTGCCAGGCTCGCCTGTCCCTTTACTGCCTAGCTGTTGGTTTTTATTCCACCAATCAGGTGCCGTAGGCAGGCAAGGTGAAACAGCAGCACATCTTTACAAAATTAAACAAATGCAGCAGAAACAAATGCAACCAACACATCTTTACATAGTTAAAGTAATATTCCACAACACGAACAAATGAAACACATCTTTCCATACTTAAAGCAATATTCCGCAACAGAGGGAAAGGAAAGGGGTCAGTTTGTCTTCTGGTGCATGCGTGCGTGCGTGCGTGCGTGCGTGCATGTGTGCGTGCATGTGTGCGTGCGTGCGTGCGTGCGTGCATGTGTGCGTGCGGTCAGGGAGGTAGTATTCAGGACCTATCTCCTAGTGGGAGTCTGTCGATCAGAAAGCTAAATGTGCTTAGGCTTTTGCTCCTGGCTGGCCCTACTAGATAGCTGGGTCCAGAAAATGCTGTATTAAAATGACCTAGGTAACAGTGGGATATTACAAAATTCCAGAGCTGTGGGTGGAAGAATTATTAACTGTGTATCAAGGGAACTTACCTGCCAAGAAGGTGGGACTTGACACCGGAAAGCCTGAATTCTGGGACATTCTGCCTTTTACCTCCCTGGCTTCTGGGTGGCATGAGATAAGAGCATTCACATGATCTCTAGTCATGCAACAGGGTCAAAATGCCATCTGTGACCCCTTGGTTGGCATGGTCAGCTGTGTTCTGATTGCTGATCTTCTGAGGGCCTAAAGATTGCTAGATGAAGTTTGTTTTTTTGTTTTTTGTTTTGTTTTGTTTTTTGTTTGTTTTTTTGTTTGTTTTTTTTGTTTTTTCCAGACAGGGTTTCTCTGTGTAGCTTTGGAGCCTGTCTTGGAACTTGCTCTGTAGACCAGGCTGACCTTGAACTCACAGAGATCCGCCTGCCTCTGCATCCTGACTGCTGGGATTAAAGGCGTGCACCACCAACGCCTGCCTTAGATGAAGATCTTTTAATGCCAGGACTGCCTCTTACATCCACAGCCCTCCACTGTGCCCTTGGTTGCCTTGGGAGGACCTGAGCTGCCCTGACTGCAGAGGGGAGGGAAGTCATGGCATGAGGGTAGGCCAAGAGGAACTGGACAGGAGTCTCAGAGTAGATCTCTCTGTGAGGCCACCAGACTGGGGCCCTGCAGGGCTGCCTGGCTCTGACACCAGGCTGTGTCTAGGAGTGTGCCGTACAACATAAATGAAGCACTTAGAACAGCGCCCACCTGGCATTTAGTGAGGGTTCAACAGTCACCCTCCTATCCTCAGGGGACAGCAGATGGTACTAAACACTGTTGGACTGTGTTACTCGTAGGTATGCACATCTATGATGTAACTTTATTTCTAAACTGGGCACAGTAAGACGTTAACAATGCTGTAGACTGTGTGACGATCTTAGCGTATGGTTTTCCTTTCCTTTTTTGAGTCAAGAACTTTCACCTCTTGGTTAAAAGGAAGTACATCTAGGCTCTTCTTGATATGGAAACTGTCAGAGTCACCGCTGGTGTGTTTTTATACAAGCGCTGGCGATTGCTGGAGTGGATCCGACCGTGACTAACAGGAAGATAGTGCATAAGACGTGGAAACGCTGGAGAAAGGGAATCAAAGTCTGAGCAAGAGAGAACAAATTGGTGCTGGATTTCATTTGTTTATCATTGCACGGGTTTTTTTTGTTGTTGTTGTTTATTTAAAAAAAAAAAAGCAAAAGAATTATTTGTTTCTGAAAATTTCCGTGTAAAGTTTTTTGACTTTGGTGGACCCCAGCTAACTGATATGGAGGAGCTCCTGGACTCATAGCTACTCTTCTCCCAACTCGTGACAACCTGAGAGATCTGTGAATCACCACTGTATGCTTGTTAAGCCCTAAACAAGATTTCCTCTGCACAGGATCATTAACTGTGTACCCGGAAGGTGCCTGGTCTGATCTCTAATAACATTTCTGGGTCTGTTTCAGGCGGAGGCCAGGCTTGCAGCGAAGCGTGCAGCCCGCGCCGAGGCTCGAGAGATCCGCATGAAGGAGCTGGAGCGGCAGCAGAAGGAGGTAATGGAGGCCGAGGGAGGGGGGGCGGCGGGGGGCTCGTGGTTGGGTCTTTCCCTGAGGTGTGTTAGGACTGTAAGAGAGAGCACCTGCTCCCTTCAGTGTCACCCTCGCGTCACTCCTGCTTGGAATGTGTGTGCTCCTGTGGTTTTTGTTCGAGGTTAGGCTCAGAGTGCACATAGCACGGATGCCAGGCATGCTCGCCCAACCAGGACCAGGGAGAAAGCTCACAGGCTTTGAGCTTGCCCTTTAGTAGTAAGTTTCCAGGCCCGCTTTGTAGCTCAGAAGGCTGGAAAAAACTGGGTTTTGGCTTCTATCTAACAGTGGGATTAGGGTCTGGATCCTCTCAATTAGAACCAGAAAAGAGCAGGGGTAATTTTTTTTAATTGACCAATTTCTTTCATTTAAAAAAAAAAAAGTTTTCCCTGAGGCTTATATAGTGATACAAAGAACAGTGTGAACACTGGGTAAGTAGTCATGGGAGCAAATGCACTCCAGAGGACCAAGGCGGTCATAGGTGCCCATACCCCTTCATCCTATCCGCTGTTGGTTTTTAAGACCTTGAGTCAGCATTCTTTCCAACAGCCAGTGTGTGGGCTCTTTAACTGCATTAGGGCCCTGGCTTCTCCACAACCTTGCCCGTAACCAGCAAATGAACCCATTGGGGAGCATTGGCTCCAGCCCCACACTGCCGGGCTTGCCCGTTAAGAAGGCTTGAATGTGTAAGTAGTAATAAAAGCTGCTGGAGTGGTCCTTCCTATGCGGGGTCTGGTCCTGCTTACGGAGCCCAGCCCGTGTCCACCATGGTGCAATTCTGGATGGAAGTTCGCCTTTCCTGTTTCTCTTCAGACCAATGCATTATTCCTCCACCTTCCCAACCAGGCCCAAGCCTGTCATGTGCTCTGTAGGGACAGCTGGGCCAGTAGACTGTGATGCTCACTGTCTCTCCCTGCCCGGGGACTTTGCCACCCCAGAAAGAAATATGTCAACAGAAGAGGGTGTAGCCAGACTTGATTTGGGGAAGGAAACTTCCAGACGGTGTGTGGGTGGCCAAACAGTGCTGGGAGCTCCAGCCTAATGTCTCAGCCAAAGGAGTACCAGAGCCCCAGTGGGAGGGGAAGGTGGGTCAGGACAGTCACCCATGAGGGGACCTCACCCTGTTCTGTGGCGATCGGGAAGTGACACTGGCAAGCTTCTGCTGTGTGCTAAGCTGTGAGCAGAAAATTAAGCCACTATCAAAAGTTAGCTCACTGTCTTCCCTTCTGGTTCCAAATGCAAATACAATTTTAAAAAGTGTAATATGTTCTTGGCTTTGTTATTTTACATTTAGAAGTTGGTACTCTGTATGTGTGCGTGTGTGTGTGCTTTCTCTTAGTTCTCAGGAAAAGCATGGGGTTGGTGTATGTCCAGCATCTGTCTCCTTTTTAAAATCAGAAAATAGGTGTCCCTGGGTTTTTTGTTTGTTTGTTTGTTTTGGTTGTTTTTGTTGTTGTTGTTGTTAATTATTTAGGCTTTTTCCTAGATGAACTGTGATTGCCAAGCTTTCGAGTTAACTGAAGTGCCTTCCTCCCCTAGTCTCATGGCCAAGGGTGAGATGGGCCTAAGTGGAATCAGAACCTGGTGAACACCTGTCAGGATGCTCCCACTAGGAAGTGGTTTCAGGAAACTCACCAGAGACAAATGTAGACCCACAAGTAGAGAGCAGGAAAAGACCGCATCTGCTTTGTGGGTCATTGTCATGTACCACTGAGTCTCTGAGTGGGCACCGCCCAGGGGATTGTCCCAGCTAGAGCTCCTGGGCTCACCTGACTCTAGCATACATACTGGATAGTTTATTTGGAATTTAATTTAATTTTTTTTTTAAATGACTAAGTCCCAGTTGTTTCTCAGGCGGCCTGGTATCATTTTCTCTGTGAAACTTTTCTGCCCATTCAGTAGACACTTGTGGGCCACTGTGTGTAGGACCCTGCTAGCCCTTCCCATTGACTGTGAGAGCCACAGGGTAATGTGAGGGGGAGGTAGGTAGTTCTGGGGCTGGGGGGTACTGTTTCTTAGGATGCATCCCAATAACATAGGGCAGCTGCTGGCATCTGCAGAGCCAGGAGTCCTGTGGGAGCTGCCTCCTGTGGCTGCTATGCCCTGCGTAGGCTCATCCACTGTCAGCTTTCCCTGGTTCTCCCACAGTTCTTCAGCCTGTCTGCCTTCCTTCCATCCTCTTTTGGCAGTAGTGGGGATTGAACCTGGGACTTTCATGTATGCTAGGCACTCACTCTACCACTGAGTCCCAGCACCAGCAATCTGCACAAACCCCCAGGGTGTTTTGCTGCTCTACTAGTTCTGGGGGATTCATTGCACTTTATGTCCCACTGTCCTTAGAGTGCATGATATACCTCACAGCTGTCACCGTCAGCTCCTATTAGACACAAACCAAGGACTCAGGGCCGTGGGATGCAATGGGCCTGTGAGCTGGCTCTGCATTGTGCTCATGCCTGTTAGTGAGCTTGGTGATTCTCACCAAGATGTAAAATTCCTACAGAGATGAAGGTGAAAGCGAGTTATAGAGTATGTGTACACGCATCTACTAAGTAACACGTTAAGCCACATTCGCTCTTCCTGATGAGTACCATTGATTGGCATATATGCACGCTTACTTAAAAATCTACAGATTCTTGGGTGAGAATCCTTGGACAGAGTTAGCTGTGGGTGTGGCAGCATCAACAGCTAAGAGGAAATTGAGTGAGTCCTTACGATTTTTTTTTTTTTTGAGCAGAAGGATATTTGGCCTTGAGCACCAAATATTGCTGAATCTGAGGCAGAATTCATCAGCCAAAGCTGACACTTGTCACCAGGAACCACATAGGAAGAGAAGCAATGTGCGTATGCACAAGTGTTGGGCAAGTCTATGGAGAAGAGTGAGAGCAGCTAACAGCCCAAGCTTGCAGTCTGACATTGCAGCCCCTCGCAGACTGCTCTGTCTGTCTTCTCAGTCCTGACTATTATTAGAAGCAGCGAGCCCAGCTTGAGTTCATACCATCTGATAGCCCAGGGCACTGGCATTTTAAGTTGTTGATTAACGAGAAATGAATATGCTTTGGACAGCCGTGTTTAGCCAGTAGGGTTGGTATTTTGGTATAAAACTGGGAAACATGATCCTTGCTTTCCCTGCACATGCTGCTGCTGAGCAGGAGTGGCTTTCTTTCCCAGAGGAAGGGTCAGAGCCAAGGCAGCCTGGATGAGCTGAGGAGGCCTCAACTTGGTGGCCAGAGTTGGCCAGAGTTGGGACATTCTTTAAGGAGAGTTTAAAGAATGTCCAGGGAGTCAAGATGGGAAAGACAGCAGTGTTGGGGTGGGGGTCTGCCACCAAGTCAGGACAATGAGCTGCATCCAGGGCCAGGGTGCTCTGGGTATCCCGGGAAACAGCTCCAAGAGTCAGCCTCACAGACGGCATGAATCAACAGCAGCATCCTTGAGCTGTGCCTTGGGGCTGGTTGAGTGGATCTGAGCTCTTTTTTAATGGAGCTACCAGATGAGAATAATATACGGGCATTCTTTGGGAAATTACAGGGATCCTTGAACTTCACAGGAGAGGTGGCACTGATAGAAAAAATGTCTGTCTTAATGTCACCGACTGAATAGCCATTTTGGTTGGAGATGCTGCATTTATTATAGTTGAATATTGACTGTATTTTCCCATATGAAGAAATGTGCAAGATTTCTTTTTCTTTCTTTCTTTCTTTCTTTCTTTCTTTCTTTCTTTCTTTTTTTTTTTTTGGGGGGGGGGGAAGCACAGGGTTTCTCTGTAGGTTTGGAGGCTGTCCTGGAACTCACTCTGTAGACCAGGTTGGCCTCGAACTCACAGAGATCCACCTGCCTCTGCCTCCCGAGTGCTGATATTAAAGGTGTGTGCCACCAATGCCTGGCACGTGCCAAATTTCTAGGCCTGTGACCTTAACAAGGCCTGATACAAACCATGGCTTGTCCAGTGAATGCAAGCATCTATGTCCCAGTGGTGACTGTGAAATTAAGAGAAGGCTCTGGTGAAAACCACTGTGTTGGGGAAAGGGCTCCTCTTGTATTTCATCACATTCCCATGGCTGCAGCGTTTTGCTGGAGTGTTCTTCATATTCTTTCCTATAAATCTGCTTGGACCAGGACACTAAAGCCTCCTTATTAATCGTTTCTGAATCTGACCACTCAATTTCCTACTTAAAATTGGACACTTTCTGGTTAAACTTTTATTAGTATGAGAAGCAGTTTTCCTTTTAAAGATAAATTGATGTTTCTTCTTTGACAGTTGCCCGTGTTTAAACACGCCGCCCTGTGATCCCCACCATCCCTTCTCTCATGCCCCTCCTGCTGCCTCTGAGCCTTCTTCCCCGAATAGCCCCATCTCCCTCAAAGTCTCAAAAGATGCCTTTAATTCCTATTTCTCGTTGTAGCAATAGGCCGTGCATACTCTGCGTTAGGCAAAAGTGGAGCGACCATCAGCCATCAACAAAAACAGCACCGAACGAGAGAAGGGGGACTTGATGTGTTTTCTCTTCATGTTTAATCCGCAATCTCTGTTTTTCTGCACTGCGGTGTCCATTCATGTCTCTGATTGTTACGGAACCTTTCTGAACCGTTGCTGCAATTTTAACTGCATTTTCTATTTCTCCCCCTTTCCCTTTTGCCCTTTGCTGTAGATCTACCAAGTCCAAAAGGTAGGCTCTGTCCTCCGCGTCTAACACGCATGTGCTGTTTCCCCCTTGCCGAGGCCTTGCCACCTGCCCAGCAATGCTGCGCGCTGACCACCCCGCTTGCCATGGGCACTGCCACCTCTGTCTACCCTGCCTGACTAACAAGCCTCTTCTGCTTGAGACAGAAGCCATGCATTGAACACATCCCTTGATCCTTTTGCCTCAAGGAATTGGAAAGTTGTCTCTGATACAGAAAAGAAAAATTCTAACTCAAGCCGCGTTTTATAATTGGAGGAAGCTTTTAAAATTGCATATTAAAGGACAAAGTTTTTATTTTTCTTTCCAGATGACTTTATTAGAAAACCTTAAAAATACTGGTCTAAATTGCCACACATTAAGATGTCGTTGGAGCCGGGCGTTGGTGGCGCACGCCTTTAATCCCAGCACTCGGGAGGCAGAGGCAGGTGGATCTCTGTGAGTTCAAGGCCAGCCTGGTCTCCAGAGCGAGAGCCAGGATAGGCTCCAAAGCCACAGAGAAAACCTGTCTCGGAAAAAAAAAAAAAAAAAAGATGTCGTTGGGTTAAGTGTCGTAGCCCATTTCTAAATCCTAGCACTCAGGAGGCAGAGGCAGGGGGATAGCTGAAAGTTTAAGGTTATGCTGGGATTATGTGGTTGGTTGGAGACCAATCTGGTCTACACACATGGTGAGACCCTGTCTCAAAAAAATGAGGGCGAGAAGGAGATAGATAGGGAGATAGAGGAACTGGTTATTAGGCTAGGTGTGGTAGCCCCAGCACCTCAGAGGCTGTGACAGAGGACCACAAGTTACAAGTTTCAGGGCAGAAAAGAATAAAAATCTAGACATAAGAAGAGAGTTTAAGATTATTGAGGGTGGAATTAAAGTTTTCATTAAAAAAAACAGATATAGGGACAAAGCCCAGCTGTCTTCCCAGCTCAACACGGGATTAGTGTTATAGGCTAATGTGCCTCTCTGACATGACAGCCACTGTGGTTAGAAGCGAGGACAATGAGTAGAAATACTGAGAGCTTGCTCTTCAGGGACTAGCGGCTCAGCCGTGACGGAGTGGGGTGCCACTGACCCCTGAGAGAGGTTGTGGGGCTTGATGAGCCTTTCCCATGTGTGAGCCTTTCCTGGGGTGTGGTGGTGGGAGAGACTTGTGTTCTTTCCTCAACCTGTTTAGTTTCTACCTAGAATAGCTGTGTCTTCCTTTTAAAGCGGCAAGACAGAGTAAGAACACAAACTCTCAGAGCACACAGGGCTCTTACACTGGTAGAGCCTGCTACAGGCAATCCTGAAATCAAGTTTAATGACCCTTGGCCCAGCCCATCCTGCCTCCACTGGAAAATCTCCTCTCCTGAAGAGGCTAAAAGGTCCAATGGATACCAGCCAAATCTATAGCCACACTGTTCGTGGTCCTAGCATCCGATATGGAATGGATACTGAAGCCAGTCCCTTGTCCTCTAGAATCTCTGGAGGACTCTGACAGGTTCCGGTTAGGCTGGGAAGCCCTGATGACATGAGGCCGCAGGACACTGCTGCTGCAAACTCAGGAAAGGACCTGTCATTTCCCCTCACATCCTACCCTTTCCTGTTCAACTCATGGTGGATTTGTTGACAGGCCTGAGATGTGTTGTGAAAACTGTCAGATGTGAACTCAGGTGCAGGGCACAACTGGAGGAGCTCCAGAAACCCACCATAGTTTGTATAAAAGTGTCCAAGGGAAGGGAAGGGAAGACTTTTCTCAACAATCAAATTTCTGATGAGGGCAGGAGACAGGGTGTGTTCTCTCCTGGTCCTGTGGCCATCGGGTCAATTAATTTCCTTGTGCTTGAGGCTGTTTCTCAAAGTCAAGCACCTTGTGCCTCAGTGTAGCTCCCTCCTGTCTTGCTAACTAAAAGTCAAACAGAAACAAAGGCGCCATATGTCACACACGAATTAGGATCTGGATGTCATAGGTAAGGGTGGAGCTAGCATTAGCTGAGTGCAGAAGAGGTCTTAACACAAGGCATGCACTGGAAGTTAAAATGTGACTTGGACACTGACAAGTGTTTGCTTTTTGTTTCTTTAATGAATGTGTATTCTAAGGAAATCAGCATTGATGCAGAAAAAGCAAACAAGCAAACAAACAAACCAACAGCTCTCACTCCAAGCAGAGTAAGAGAGAACTTATTCTGAGCCAGAAATCAATGACCATGGCCAGGGATTCAGGTTGCCCCTAGTACTTTAACTTTTTATAGATACAAAACAAAAGTAAGTCATAAATCAAGGCATTTCCCATATACATTGGTGGGGACATTGTGTAGGCAGGCTAGAGCAGAGAAGGGAATCTCACAGTGCGTTTTAGGTGCTAGCCGATAGCAATCTCAGGTTTTGGTTTGGCGGAAGCTAGTTCTACTAAGTTAATACATTCCAAAGACTTTAGCTGTCAAAGGATGTGGGGCCAAATGGACCAGGATGTTAGTGGCTTCCGTGAGAACTGTAGACAGCAAAGATCATCTTGGCTTCTGATCTCCACAACCACAACCCTCTAATGGGTTGGCACCCTGCAGAGCCTCCTGCCTCAGTGGTTCTCAACCTTCCTAATGCTTCCACCCTTTCATACAGTTCCTCATGCTGCAGTGATCCCCACCCACAACATTGTTCTGTTACTACTTTATAACTGTCATTTTGCTACTGTTCTGAGTCCTAATATAAATATCTGATGTGTAGGAGATCTGATCTGCGACCCACAGGTTGAGAAACGATACTCTACACAGCTATGGCTTGACTGCTTGTGTGGTGTTTTGCACTGGCTTTTGGCACCCTTGGCTTTTCAAGGCTGTGTGAGACTTGCCCTCCTAATTTCTCCTCTCTTGGTTTTCTACTTACCAACATCTGTCGTGGAAGGGACAGGGCCGTGTATCTGAAATCCAGCCCTCCTTCGAGGTGAAACTAAACCAATCCCTAATAACCACAGCATGTTTGAGTGATTACAAAACCATTTTAAAGTGCCCTTGCATTTCTGGCACCCAGTTTTATATTTCTCATTGTAAGTATGAAGTGTGTAAAATGTGACTTGCTAGAGGTTTGGTTTTCTGTTCCTTGATTTTCTTACTGGAAACTGAGGGGAAAATAAGGAACAATGCCAAGCTGGTCGTTAAGCCCAGGTTCTCATCCACCCTGGGGACACTGCAGTGATAGAAGCAGGCATTTGACCTACTTTGTTCAGTCTAACTTGGACCACCATGGCTTAGAGTAGGTGGGTATCACCTGGAGCTGGTACCAGTCTCTTCCCACCCAAAGGCCAGCTCTATAGGTCTCAGGCATCTGCCAGCAGATGTGGCTTCTCCGACCTGCATCTGGCACAGGTGTCGGAGCAGCCACATGCAGCTGGAAGCCGGCTCAGCACTGCGCTTCTCCCTCCCTCCCTCCTCTGGGGCCCCTTCCTGGGACAGCAGCATGGAATGGCTCTCTCTCAGCTTTGTTCCTTCAGCAAGTGTGCCCCAAAGCTGTGAACGGCTTTGCAGAGGGGCCTGCAGTGCTTCTGCACAAGCATTGCTTTCCTGATGTCTTGGGAGGCCACCCTGCCTTATGAGTGTGTTGCTCTTGACTGGGGGGCTCCAAGGAATGAGACCTCATCTCAAGCTACTGCATCAACGCTCAGCAAATGGCTTCTCTGCAGACCCCAGTTCCGTGGCCACTGGGCCTGGCATGCTGCCTCCAAAAGTGATTGCAGGCGGGAGGGTATGGGGAACAGTTTCTTATGTCTTTACTGTTTACTTCTTGCCTAATTTTCTTTCCCTTCTGTCTATAGAAATATTATGGGCTGGATACAAAATGGGGCGACATCGAGCAGTGGATGGTAGGCCTTGAACATAATTTTAAGACTTAAATGGTTTATAATTTAATCCTGACTGCAGTTTAATTATGCCAGTAGATTCCGCTTGCACTGTAATTTGATACTCAGAGGTCTTCTCTGGGGCATCTCTGCATCTGGTGTGGTGTTAGAAACGGCCTGGGCAGGCGTGTGACCATATGACCAGTCCCTCTGCAGAAAGGGACTGCTGATGTCTGCAGGCTGATGTTGTGTGAGGCTCATTGCCACTGTTTCCCCAGTTCTCTGCATCAGAAGATCCCCAGGGACTCAGGCTAGGCATGTGCCCTTGTGCAAGAACTTTCCAGAGAACCTCATGTTACCATCAGAACCCCTCACTGTTCTGGTTAGAACCAGAAGAGGCTCTAGACTGTTTGTGTGACTCTTTGCACTAGCTTGCTTCATGGGCAGCCAGGGGCCCTATCACCTCCACCCCGGAACTCAGGCTCTCCACTCACTCACACACTCACAGCACCCTCACTATTGGCTCCTCGGGTCCTCTGTGCCCTTGAAAGCCCCTGCTCTGGAGAAAATGCCTTCCTCCCTTTCTACCTGTTTCTTTAAGAACCTGTCTGCCTTCCCAGGGATGCCAAAGGCCAGCGCAGCCCCAGGGAGCCTACCTGCCCTCAGGCCTCTCAGGAGAGGTGTCCATGTGGCACAGCCACCCGCCTCTTCAAATCCTGACTGCTGTCCTGGACTTTGACACATGCTTTTGGCATTAGAGACCTGGAAATGTCCCCGCCCAGGCTTCTTACCATTAAACAGCCTGAGGGAGATTTGAGGCCATCTCTACCATCTTAGATGCTATGTGTGATATTAATATCTATTGAAAAACTCACCATAGTTCAGCCTATGTCAGCTGTCACAGTACTGTACATCCCCTGAGGTGTGTGTCTTATCACAACTTAAGGACAGTTAAAAGATGGCTACTTGGAAAGAAAGCAAAGCTGCTCATCGATTGCCAGCAACTCTACCTCAGAGACAAGCATGCAGAGACCTGTTTGTCCTGGAGTCCATAGAGCGAGCTGGGTGGCATCCACATTTGGGGTTCTCTGGGGAAATCACTTCCCGAAGGAGAGTCAGTCTGGAGGGGAAGACAGTTGATTTAGAACCTGATTACAGGATTACAAAAAAAGCAAGGCTTCTTCTGCCCCAGTGCCTGCTCACTGCTTTTAAAGCCACCAACTATGCCAGTTATATGTGTTCTTAAGGACCTCCCCCGAGGAGCTGTTTCCCACATCCCTTCCTTAGACCCTTTAAACAAAATCGGTTCAGCCATGTAGATCAGAAATTCTGGAGACCTTCTGGGGTGTCTAAACTCTGTCTTGCTTTCTCTAACCTCTCTCTCTCTCTCTGCCAATGACTTTGCTTCGTTCGGTAGGAAGACAGCGAGCGCTACTCTCGTAGATTCCGGAGAAACACATCGGTCAGTACCACGCTCCTTCACTGCATGGGACATGTTGAAGGAGCCTTAATTGTTCCTCTAGTGGCTGAAATAGATACAATAGTTCCTATTGTTGATATACAGCTGCTATCGTCACCTGAACAAAGACTATCACTCAGCATTTGAGACTAAATTGTGTAAAGAAATTGTGTTTGGGGTTTTTAAAAAACTGGATATTGAACCCAGAGCCTTATTCAAGTTTAGGCATTCTATCACTACTAAACTGTATCTCCGGCTCTGTTTGGAAATCTTTAAATATTATTATTATTAATATTTTACTCACAAAACTTAGTAATTTTTTATTGTTGCTGTAAATCCCCATAAATAATTTTTATAATCACTGAGGCTTATTAATAGCCCTCCTTAAAGTTGCCTGTGACATACCCTGTTTCCATAAACAGTCTTAGGCAAACTGAGGCATACTGAGGTCCTGGGCTCACATCCTCTGAGCTCTCGGGGTGTCTGGTCCACCCACTGCTTTGGAGTCGGGTGAGCAGGTTCTTCCCAGTCCAGTTCATGGTTGTGTTTTCATCCTGTCTTCTACTAGGCTTCTGATGAAGACGAGCGCTTGTCCGTGGGTAGTCGAGGCAGCCTAAGGGTCAGTAGCGTTGTGATTGTTTCTGCATGGTACACCACGTTTGGGGGAGAGCCTTTGATTTGCTGTCCCTGCTTTCGGTCCTTAGATCTTCATCCCTCTCCTCCAATGGTCCCCAGCTAACTGATGAAATGCTTGTATATAAGTTAACCAAGGACCAGGTGGGCTGGGCTGGGGAGACAATGGGGTGTTACTTGTCCTTTCCCAAAGAGTGGAAGGCATCATTTCTTCCAATAGTTTTTCCACAACATGAAACTAGGTTAATGATTGTCTTGGAGTTGTCGTGATGGACTGGAACATGAAGGCACACTGCGTGCCCATTTCCCCCACACACACACACACTCCAGTAAAGCTAGTCTTGGTTAAACCAGCCTTAAGTTGGACTGGGGAAATAGTTCAGGTGGTCAGTGAGGACCTGAGTTTCACCCCCGCAGAAGTCATGTGAAGAAAGCAAAGTGTAGTGATGTGCACTTGTAATCCCAGTTCAGGGGACAATTAGTGAAGCTGACCTAGCTTAGCCTTACTTAGTAAGTTCAAGGCCAGTGAGAGACTACGTCTCAAACAATGCTAGAGGACATTCCTGGGAAGTGACACCCAAGGTTGTCTGCAAGCTTCCACGTGCACATACATGTGTGGGAAAACACACCCAAAAGTATGTTACTTATGATGTTTCTGCAACTGCAGGGGGCTCCCTGGAGAGAAGGTGATGGTTGACCTTCACCGTCCCAGACCTTTCTACCAGCCCCAGTGAAGGCTCTTCTTCGCAGTGCTAGGATCAGATCTAGAGCCTCACACGAACTACAAGCTCTTCACTGGCAACCTCATGGCTAATAAACAAGCACAGCCTGTGTAGCTGCATTAGACCAAAGTGTGTGCTCTGGGAAACGAAGCAGATGGTTTTAGCTTAGTGAGCGTGTCCATTGGACTGGCGGCAGGGTTGACATGGGATCTCACTACTGTAATAACTAGGTCTCCAAGCAGCTACTCTAGTTTGCTAAGGGACTTTATAGAGCTAAGGGTTGGTTTATCATTACCGTGGCAGTTAGGTCACACAATATTACCCCTGACTAAACATGCACCGGGTGTGTGCTTAACTTGGCATATAACATTAAAGCCACCATCCCTGTCCTCCTAACTCTAAGAGCAGGCCCTGTGTGGTTTTGCTGGACAGTGACATGTGAAGTGAATGGAGTGACACCTGGCTGCTGGGAAGTTTCTGCTGAGTTCTTTCATAATGCAGCTGTGACTTCCTCACAGGCCCCTCAGACACGACCTGCTTTAGGGGAAGCAAGATTCGTGTAAGCAGAATGCAAGCTCAGCTTGCAACATCTGTGGCCAGGCCCAGGCATTGCAGTCGGGGGAGGGGTCAAAGGTCTAGCCTTTGAAACCAAGGAGAGAAAGAACAGTTAGGGATCAGGGGAGGGACTGGGAAGAGCAGAACAGAGAGCTGGCCCTTGGATGTAGTCCCCTGGCTGATGGTAACTTTGCAAGAGAGCTTTTCCAGAAACGGCAAGAAGTAAGCAGATAAACAGGGACTGAAGATAGAACAGGCTGGAGATGGAAGAAGAACCCAAATCTCTGGGACTGTGTGTCATCTTCAGACCTGTGGTCCCCAGGTTTCTCCAGGGAGGAATTTGACCATCCTAAGATTCTTGGGGGTGGGGTTGGGGGTTGTCCTGGCCCCAAAGAGTTTACCGTAGTTTCAACATTCGCAAATGTTGTGGTGTTCATTCACCTTCCACATTAACCTCATAAATTGAGTCCCCATTCTGAACGTCTCCATCAGATACCAGTGTATCTGTTCTAAGGCCTAAAGCTTCCCACAGGAGGTCCACGGTTAGCAAGCTGAAGAGGAGAATGAGAGGAAGTCAATGAATTTCACTGTCAGCCTCCATGTGCTACCTAACTCTCCCACAGCGTACTTAAGAAACTTAGAGGACTAAGGCCAGTGCCACCAGGCCTGACAACCTGAGTTTAATCCCTGGGACCCACATGGTGGAAAGTGATTTGTGACATGGTAGAAAGCTGAAAGCTGACTTCTGAAAGTTGTCCTCTGAGTTTCACTTACACTTACATGCCACTACCCCCAAAACTAGTTGGTTTTTGTTTTTTTCAAAGAAGTAGACTTAAAAAAGGAAGGAAGGAAGGAAAGAAAGAAAGAAAGAAAGAAAGAAAGAAAGAAAGAAAGAAAGAAAGAAAGAAAGAGGAAAAGAAGTCCAGATTTGAAAGCTGGGGTCCTGGAAATAACATTCAGACCCGCTGTTCTTGGTGTGGAACAAGCCTAGAGCATTTAGGAACACTGCTGGTTGGTACAGCCGAGAAGGGCTTCTAGCAACCCTGCTGTGTGGAATCACATGCCACTCTGTCCATGGAGGCCAGATTATGCCACTTAATATATTTGAATATTGTGAAGCCTTTACTTGGCAAATTCCTAAGATGGTTTCTTTCTCAACTCCCCGAACACGCCTTCTTCTCTATTGTGATGGCAATGATGATAAGCCCTAATGGCCAGGAGGGGTAGTTACCATCCTGGGGTCAGCATGCATGGTCCCCTGGGGAAATCAAGATTGGGGGTTATCATAAGGTTTTAATTATCTCTATTTAAAATCTGGCAATGCTACATCTCTAGACCTTTCCCTAATTTAGTTAGATCATATCTATGTCAAGAGGGAAGTCTGATTCAGATGGTTTTGTGTTTCATGAACCAAACAACTGTTGCGTAGAAGCAATTTAATGTTCTTAGATTTTATGATGGCTATCATTCTGATATATGTATTTCTTTTCAGTAAGATGTTAGAAGTCATGGGAAATGTGTTCCTGTTAAGATTTTAAAGGTTGCCTGGTTTTGCTTCTACAATCGCTTAGCTCTGTCTTACCTCTGGTACCCCGATTTTTGTTTTCCTCTTTCATCCTCACACTAACAGGCCCAGCCTGAGCCGGAGTATGGGAGTCCCTACGCCTGGGTGAGGTGGTCAGATAATTTTGCTGTGTGACTCTAACCGTGTGCAGTGACAGATGAGAGCCATGCTGTTCCTACTAACTTCTGGGTACTTTTCCAAAATCCAGCTGCCAGTCTTCACCCAGGACACTATGAGATCAGGAGGGCACGGCTTCCTCTTGATCGAGCCATCATCCTCCCACTGCCTCCTGGCCTGTGGACAGGACCCTAAAGCCTGGACTGCAGTCCCTGACTCCCACTCACTAGTGGGTGCTAAATGTCAGCTGTTGGTCACCCACCATGGGTTCCTCAAAGAACCCACCAGACCAAGAATTCCAGGGGCCTCTCTGTGTCCTCCTAAATGACTAAGTGTGAAGAAATCATTTTACTTAATAAACCCCATTCTTTCCTAATCTGTAACCATTCAAATTAAGAGTACCAGCTGGCTCTTTTGCTGGGAAAATAACCTTTGAAAAAGAAAGACTCCAGTTCCGGCAACAAAAATAAAGCCCTGGAAATGAGTCTTCTCTCTGAGAGTCCTAATGCCTTCTGTCCTCTGGAGATGTGTGCAATTTACACCCAAAAGAATTCTTCAGTGAGTTTTGCAAACCTATAGCCTCTTCTCCGGGACTGTGAAGGTGTGATTTTATCTCGGAGCCCCTGGGCTTCATGCATTCTCCATTTCAAAATTGTTTGGAAAATTTACTTTTATGTTGAGTGGCAATCATTAATAAATATTGCCATGGGTCTGCTGAGCATGTTTGATCCCTCAGGGTCCCCACAGATCTAGGCGTGGGAACTCTTACCCCATCTCACACACTGAGTCACTGCAACAGCCCTAGCCTGGTGAGGCAAGCCAGGTAGGAAGAAGCACGGGACGAGGCCTAAGATTCAGGGAGTGCCCCAACAGTGCCTGTTCTCTATCCACAGCGCACAGCCACAGTCATACCGTGAAGCTAGCAATTCTTCAGACCTCTAAGAAATCAAATGCATTTGAACTGTCTAGACATCATCCTTTAACTTGATGTCGATTTCAAGGGCTGGTCCTTGGGCTGCATGTGAATTTTAGCAGTGGGGGGAGCATTTTGGGATTTCTCTTCAGAGTGTCTTTTCTTGTTTCTTTCTTTTCTTTTTCTTTTTCTTTTCTTTTTTTTTTTTTTTTTTTTTTTTTTGAGACAGGGTTTCTTTGTGTATCCCTGGCTGTCCTGGAATGTGCTCTCTTTAGACCAGTCTGACCTCAAACTCACAGAGATCCTCCTGCCTCTGTCTCCCGAGGGCTGGGATTAAAGGTGTGCGCCACCACTGCCTGACCTATGTCTTTTCTTTTTAAAATGAATTTGAATGCATCAAATGTGTCACTCACAAGGTTCAACTAACCTATCTAGTTTCGTTTCCCATTTTAATGACCTCTGAATGTGCCCTCTGCCTTACATAGAGGAACAGACAGCAAACAGTGCCCATTAGAAACGCTGACAGCTGGCACCACACAGCCATGTGGGGAGTACCCGTGCAGCTGCATGGCAGCGGCACATTCTGCCAGTCTCCAAATTATTTTAACGTTAAACACATTTCAGAAATAGTTTATGGCTTCTTGTGGTTTTCAGATTTCATGTGGAAGGCTTTTTACATGCTCCCGTTTTACTTAGAAACTACAAATGTTTGATTTTTTTTTTTTTTTTGAGTTATGGAAAAAGTGGGCATATAGTTTATAATGAAGGTTCTATGACTGGAGTTAAAGTCTGCCTGTCAGTTGCTTATCCTACACCCATGTCATGACTATCTAGTACGGGCTAAGCATACCCCTGCTACCCTGGAGTGAGGATTCCCCCAATGCCACGCCCTTCCACAAGCCACGCCCTCCTACCAGATTATGTGACCATCAGGTGCCTCCAGAGGCTACCGTGGGCATCCAGGAGACCCACTGATACCCATGTTCCCCTCACCACGGCCCTGTCATTTATTCATTTTTGTGCCTGGTGCCACAGCTGTGGGAGCACAGGTGGATTGAGTAACTTGCCTAAGGGCCCAGGGCAGACCCTGCATCTGCAGTTTGATACTCTCAGGCTTGAGACAGATAAATCCATTTGCATCTTTACCAGACGTGAGGCCACTCTTCCTTTCCCCCTCTTTGAAGCTGCTTTGGTCTCTGATGGCCCTTACCTTGAAGGGGCAGCCATTGCCTGGTACACTGTTCCTCTATACAATAAAACAGGCCCATTCCCTGCAGATGCAGCAGGGCATTTAGATGGCCCTGCTGTGGCTCAGGGGGAACGAGGGAGCCAGGCAGACCTATACTGTGTCCAGCCTTTTGGCTGCTTTGGTTTGGTTTCTTCCTAAAGGACAAATGACAACATCATTAAGTACATTTTCCCATCTCATCTAGAAAAACAAAATAGGAAGAGTGGGTGACTGGAAGGTGACTCCCGAAGGTTTAGTAGTCCTTCCTCGGGAGACTTCTGCCTTTAGTTGTAAGTTACATGGACACTCTTCCGAATCTTAGGGTTACAGTAGGGTTACCTTTCCGGTCCTTACCTGGAATCTAACTGACCCGGGCAGGTCACTTCCCTTTGGTCTGGCATTCAGCCTTCTTGAAATCTAGAGTTTCCACACAGAACTAACCTAAAACTGGGGACACACACACACACACACACACACACACACACACACACACACACACACACAAGTATGTGTAAGAAAACTGTCCAGAGCCGGGCGTTGGTGGCGCAGGCCTTTAATCCCAGCACTCGGGAGGCAGAAGCAGGCAGATCCCTGTGAGTTCCAGGCCAGCCTGATCTCCAGAGAGACTGCCAGGATAGGCTCCATAGCTACACAGAGAAAGCCTGTCTCGAAAAGCCAAAAAAAAAAAAAAAAAAAAAAAGAAGAAGAAAAGAAAACTCTCCAGAAAAGCAACTACATCAGGCCATGGCTTTTTCTGAGTTGCAGTGGGTAAGAGGCATGCTGGCAGTTTGGGGTGTCCAGACTTTCTGCTTCCCTGTTCATCCCCTCTGCAGAGAAGGCTCAATGCATTCGTGGGTCATTGTTGCTCTCTGGTTTGTACCTGTGCTATTCTTTACACTGATGTGACCTCTTCTCTCTCTGTTGAAACAGACTAACGGTTATGATGGAGACTATTGCGGATCCCAGTCCCTAAGTAGAAGATCTGGCAGGGTTAGTACAGCAACCATGCATGGCACGTGCTCTCAGGGATGCTGCTTCAATGTGTCTAAAATATATTGCTAAATTTAGCTACTTTTCTCTTTTTGTTTCACCCTGGCTCTTTTTTTTTTTTTTCCATATCGCAATCTAACATTCTCAGAACGTTAGCATTCAAGCATTCTTAGCATGATTCAAATTCTAGATATTACGGTAAAAGCTGATAAGCAGTCCTAAAAATACCCAGGAAGCAGAATTAGCTTGTCCAGTGTTTATTGCCCTCATATTTGTGTGTCTGTGGCTGATTCGGCTCTCACATGGATGGAAGCCCACCGTTTTCAGTTCTCCACATTACAAGCTTGCAACCTTAGTGTTTATCTTAAAGATGCTCATGTGAGAGCCTGTGCTTTTCTGAGGAGGAAAAGGAAGGGGAGAGAACAGAATTCTGATGTCTTCGGTGCTCACATTGAGAGTGAGAGCGGCAGGAATTCCAGCGAAGAAGTCAGAGCAGTGCAAGGAGAGACAGAGAGAGGGCCAGAGCCTGGGGAAGGTCTGGAATCTGTCATGGGTGTAGCTGTTAGACATCTCAGAAAGTTGAACTAGACACATTTTAATTAAGCCTCACAAACCAAACAGATTAATCTGAGTTAAATGACCTAATACTTTCCTGTTCTTAATGTCATTTCCCCCCTTCTGGTAATAAGTTTCTTGTGTAAAATTTAATCTACTTTAATTATATTAAGATAGCATTTAGTCACTTCAATTTCTAGGCTTCAGATTACACAAACACACACACACACACTGAACCAACAGTTTCGGCTTTCCCAAACTGGCAGAACAGGTTGCTTGAGCCTTTTCAAACCTGTTTACAATTACCTGTGCTTTTTCTATGACCTTTCTTAGCTTCTCTAGTTCCAGGCTAGTTCCTCCTAATTGAAGCTTTCTGTCACTCTTCACACTGACACCTGCTGAGTCTTTAGGGCAACTTGGCACTCCAAGGACAGAAGCCTGCAGTCACTGCCCTGTGCATGTCCCTCAGTGGTGTTGCCATCTGTGCTCCACAAGCCTGCAGGTCTGACTGCCAGCAAAAGCGATAAGAGCTGCAGTGTTTCCCAATATTGACCAGCTGTGGCTTTTCCCATAGTGCTTTGCCGTAACTGAAGTTATTTGGGAGTTCTTAGTTCCAACTTGCTTCCAGTGTTAACACTTCTGTCTACACATATGATGTGAACTTGTCAACCCATCTGTGGCTCAGGGTGGCATTAAGCTGTGTGTCATACATATATCCAGGACAAACGCCTCTACAAGTCAAATACTAAAAGGCCTGACTATAAAACTGCTCACGGACTGGAACTGGATGTAAAATTGGTCTAATAAGTAGCTACAGAGAGTCACATGCCTAAAGAACAAAATAACCATCATCTAAGTCACACTTAAGAAACTCTAAACATCTGGGGAACTCTGGAGGAAAGAGTAGATGGGATACAGGAGCTTTGCAGAAGTAGAAGAACTAGACACCTGTCTGATAAGAGCTTGGAATGTCGGTCTCCTCCCCGCTTGATTACTTGATCTAGTGCCTTTGTGTGTAATGTCATCTCCTGCACAGGGTCACCTCCCCCACATTCTCTTTGGCCTGATGCTCTATAGTGCACACTCAACGCCAGCAGCCTCCACTGAAGAGGTGAAAACTGGTTCTCAGCCTCCCCCTGCCTCTCGGTGTCTAGGGGCTGGCTAGGCTAGAGAAAGGCTGAAATTGTTGCAATAGAAAGAATTTCAATTACCTAAGGAGATATGCAAAGAGTCTGTGAGGTCATAGGTGGTTTGACATGAGATTCAGTTAGCAACTGGCTAATAATAGAGCACTCAGCTTCACGGAGACAGAGCTCTGTGATGTGACATCTAGACATCTCTTGCTAAGAATTTATGCTGCAAATTCTTCAGGTGAATGGGGTTCCTGGGCCCTAACACTGGTGTACCTGTGCTTGCCTTGTGAATGGGCAGGGTAAAGACACACTCACCACTCACAAACTCCTTTTTTGGTGCTCAGAATTCCAGCTATGGTGGCAGCGGCGGCGATGGCAGAGTCTCAGCTTTATCGTCCTCCAGGGAGGAGAAGTTGGTTGGTTCCCATTTAAATCTTTCACACCTCTCTACAGACTCTGCAGGTTCTGTAGCATGCATCCGTGTGTGTGGGATCCCCTCTCCCCGACTGTCTTCCAAGTTCCCACTTGGAACAGATGTTCCTCTGAATTCCGAGGAGTAATGAACATGTGCTGCTTCTTTCGGACTCACCACTGTCCTGTACTTAACATAAATGGTCACATTCAGCCAACTACCATGAGTGAACCAATGGCATGCTTGTGTGTATTGTTTTCTGGTTAGAGCCGATTCAAGGGGAGAAAAAATTAAAAGCCTGGACCTTCTTGCCTCCTTTCTGAAAACAATAGTCTCTAGGCATTGTGCACTTTGTGGCACTTTGTCAGGGATGGTGTGGCCTTGGCATGAAAATCCAGTCCAGTCTAGCTACCTACATGCACGCATGTGTGTTGACCTGGACACGTGATTTCTATTTATTGAAGAGTCCCTACCAACCGGGGCTGGCATGTCCTAGTGAAAGCTTATCCACTCACTGAACTAGGGAACCAGTTTAGGTGGAGACCTGAATGGGCCCACGTAAGCCACAGGATGGGCACTCCTGAGTCTTATTCCTAGAATTCAGGCCATCACCATTTGGTGCCAGTATCACAGTAAATAGCATGGAAGTGAGACCGATTTCCCCAGTATTGTCATCAGAATGGATGTAAACTTTAAAGAATAAAGAGAGAGAAGGAGCTGGAGAGAGGGCTCAGTGGTTAAGAGCACTGGCTGCTCTTGCAGGGGACCTGGGTTCAGGACCCACATGGCAGCTTCCAACCATCTGCAACCAGCCCAGTGAAATGGCTATTACCTAGGCAGAAGCCGAGGTCCCTATACATTTCTGGTTAGGAGTTTACCCACCAAATTTTAAAAGTCAGTTCTCGAATTATAAAGACTAAAACCACTAGATCTTATTGGTTAAAATTAATGTGTGTGTGTGTGTGTGTGTGTGTGTGTGTGTGTGTTGCACACACTACTAACTTAAAGTCCTAACTCAGTCTGGTGGAGTCATTCTGGCTCTGTCAATTAATAGGCTCTTGTTCCCCTAACTCTCTTTCCCTCCTGCCCAGCAAGTACATGCTAGTGCTGTGACAGAGTCAAGGACAGTTCTCTGTGTGCCCAGCCCTAACCCACCCATGAGAAGGAGTGACTTCACACCTCCCCACCCACCTGACCTGGCTTAACTGTTTTCTTTCATTGCAGGGACTCTTGTGCTCCGACCTCGGCCTTCCCAGTAGTGGTCTTGCTTGCAAGCCCCTGTCTGCCCAGAATGGAACCCGGGTCTGTCCCCTCTCCCCTGCTCTCCCCTGCAAAACTCTTGGCTGCTAGTGCACTTAGAGGCACTTCAACCTTTCCAGTGTGCAGTCAGCAGGACCAGGCTCAGGGCTGTTTGGAATGGCTTGACTAGCTTGCTGAGACTTTCCTCGGTCTCCTAAAAATATAGTTTAGGACCTAATATGGAAAGGCAGGCTTTAGGGAAAGGAGGGTTCAGTGAAATGGATACTCAAAAGAAACAAAACAAAACAAAACAAAAAATCCCTCAAGTTCAGAAAATTGGTCTCTTGGGTTTCTCCATTTCCAGCAATTGTTCCCCCATTTAGGGTTCCAAGTTGCTTTTTTTTTTTTTTTTAATATTTTTTCTTTTGTAAACGTGTCCAGGAAGCAACCTGCAAGGTCTCTGCACACATTGCCTCCTGCATTTGGAGAAATAGACAGAACCAAGTATTTCTTTGACTCTCTGCCCCTTTCCTGTTTTCACAGGGCCGAGTTCAGGGCCAGCCGAAATGGGCCTTTGTTGCTCTGGGCTTGCTTGCCAGCTCTGTTGCAGCACAAGGGCGCCATGTTAGAAATTCCAGTGCACATGCTCATTTGGAGTTTGGCTGTCTCCTTTGCAGGCAGACTCAGCAGCTGGAAGGTCTGTCTCTTGACCCTGCAGCTTTCCCTGCTCTCTCCTGTGCCCTATGCCATGAGTCTGTATGTAAGTCCTGACTCATCGCTATAATTGGGTCCTGTACTTCAGAGAGCTGCCTCTATATCCCAGCCCGACCCCTTGCAGCTAGCTCCGTGCTACTGTATTTACTCTAGGTGTGCACAACCCCTTGGGCTTTTGGAAGTGCCAGCCCTGAGCAGCCAGCAGCCTTCCACCCCCTTTTGTGTCTTGACTGCTACGGTGACCCTGACAGAAACAGTCATACCCTGATACATCCTCTCTGTAGTGTTCTGTACCTGAGGAGGTGGTTCAAGGTCCCCCTTGATAATCAGAAGCCAAAGGTACTCAAGCCCCTGAGATAAAGTGATGTGGCATTTACATAATGTCAGCAAATCTGCCTGTGAACGTTAAGTCAGTTCCAGCTTACTCATGATGCCTAATATGTAAATGTTGTGGAATAGCTGGTACACCGTGTTCAGAGAATGACACAGGCAGTCTGTCCATGTTCAGTGCACACTGCTTTCTTTTGTTTTTTGGGGGTTTTTTTGTTTGTTTGTTTGTTTTTTTCAGATATTTTTGATCCTTGGTTGGTTGAACTCAGGAATGCTGAACCCTAGATATGGGGTTGAGCTGTGAGGTACCTGGGTGGCCTGGAACCTAGCTTGGTGACTATGTCCATCTTTTGGCTTTGCTCCAGGTCTTCTTCCAGCATCATCTGAAAAGAAATGACTGAAAAGCAATAACTTCATTCCAGAGATGCTGGGGAAGTTTGTGATTTTTAAAGTCAGAAATTTGTATCATTTATCCTGTAAAATTTGGATTTCCATATGCTCAGTCCCCTGAAAACACAATACCTTATCTTTGGCTTGTTCCTCTAAGCATTGTATTATAGTTACTTAGTTACCATATAGTTACTTAGAACAGGACCGCATGGCATGGTGGCCTTAATGCTGCTGTCTGTTGCTGTTTTCCCAAGGTCTCAAATCTGCCATTTGCTTTCCTCCTGCAGTCCTCCTTTCTATGCAGCGCTGCCTGGCCTGCAGGGAATTTCCGGGTGCGTGTGCTCCCCACCCCTGCCATGCATGCTCCCCGCTGCCTGTTGCACATGCTCTGCCGCCCTGAGCCCCATTTCCTGCCCTCTGGGGAAGCGGCACTTTCTCACAGCTCACCCACTCTTTGTGGTCTTCATGGGTCCCCTTTAGTCAGATCTGGGCTTTCTCTACCCTGACTGCTGACAACAGCTGTCACCCTGTTCCATCTCTCGGAAGAGTTGTTTAAGGTTGTTAGGAAGGAAACAATGACAACATTTACCTATTGTCAAAAAGACAGATGGCTCCAGAATGCGTTGACAGCCGTAACAGACTCTAACCCACGTTGCAATAGTACTTTGGAAATTTCCATATGACTATATAATTTTGGAAATTCCCAGTTTTAAATGTAGTTTCTTACATTCTGCAGAAAACTAGGTTTTCAAAGATGCTGTATTAATAACTGTGACTTTCCACCACATTGCATACTTAGGGGTTAGGTATGTATACATGGCTAGTTTAGCCCCAGTATTCCCTGAAGAAGAATAAGGAAAATTCAGGTGCCTTTAAAGGGGATAGAGTTTGACATTACTGTCTGAGATCTTGTAAACATCTTTCTCTATGATTAATTGCATACAATTTCAAGGTAATCAAACACTGTTTTCTGTGTAGCAACTTCTGAAGAGATATAAAATATCCAACATCAAAACGATAATTACCGTAATGTTTTATTGCAAAGCCACTCCACGAAAGAATAATTGTGTAAACAAGGCGAATGAGGATGCTTTGACTAACTTCAGGGTGTCTGAGTGGCTTGCCAATTTCCAGTCTTGACTGGCAATTCTCGTGTGGAATGTTTTTCAGAATAACAGTTTCCAGTGCTCTCCTGAAATTGCATGCCGACTGACAGCAACTTACTTAAATGTTTCTCTTCTGATTCCTACACCTCTTTGTTCTCTGTGGCTCTCTGAAGAGCTGAAGAGGGTCACGTGGAGCCTGCATGGTGTTTTCCAGAACCTCTCCCTGCACATGTCACTCTTGCTAACCTTACCTTCAGTGTTTCCTTTTAAAAAGAGTGTGTTTCCTGCCCTGATGGTCAGTTCTTGTCTCAGGCGTCGTCCATGCTGGATGAGAGCAGCCTCTATGGGGCTCGGAGGGGAAGCGCCTGTGGTTCCCGAGCTGTAAGGCGCTTTTCATGTTTCCTATCATGCCTCCCTGTGTGCTGCATGACCCAGGGGTGCTTGCTGGATGGTGACTGATGTCACAGGAGGAAATGCTGTCTGTGTTTGCCTTTGTGATAAAGGTCACGGATGATGGAATCAGGAAATCTTTGCTTGTTAATTTCGTGTTCTCACTCATAAGAGACTTAGGTCAGAGACTAGCCTTAGTTGAGTTTCATCTGCTTCAGTCCCTGCAACCCCGAGCAACATTAACAAGTAATAATGAGTTTCTGAGCCTGAGAAAAGGAGAAAGGGGGTGGTTGCACAGACCCCTCAGGGTTGTTTCAACGGTGATGGTCTCACTTTGCAAGACTTGCACCTGTCCCCCTCATGACCCTGAGACAGCCAGTAGTTGTGTGTAGTGACCCAATCTTGACACTGTGGGAGGAGTTTCCACCCATCTTCCTGCTAGGACTGTCTCTAGCAGGAAGTGAGAGCAGAGACAGGCCCTACAAACATTCTCTCCTTCATGGTGGGAGCATCTGTGCTGGCTTGTCCCAATGTCTGTTTCACAGACGACAGCCTTCACGTGGCCAAGGAGATGGAGGTGTGATTACGTTAGCTGCCCGCTGGCCACTTGACTCCTTCCTATACATAGATGACGCCTAGGCCTGGCTTCTCGTCCAAAGGGTCAAGTCAGGCCAGCTGGTCTGAGAAGTGTTCTGACCCAGGAGCCTTGGGTAGGCAGGAAGCAACGTGAGGTACAGTCCCTCCAACCATTGCTAGCGAAGAGCTGGAGTCATTTGTTCACGTGTTCAGCAAGTGTGTCTTAAACGTGCCAGGCCTTATCAGCTCACTGGAGAGTCACTGCAAACTGAATAGATGTGTGCTCTGCTCACTGGGACTGTCTCTCTGGTGGGAAGACAAACCAAGAGATGCTACTTAAGATGGCATCATAAGCACCCCTGAAGATCCAGAGTCCTTACGGTTTACAGTGAAGATGACGCTTGCAAGCCTCTCAGCCGAGTGTTCAGTCTGGCATCTGTCGCAGGGCAGGTGACTGGATACAAACTAAGGTTTAGAGGCTACAGCCCGGTGGCTGTCTTCTTCCGTCATCAGAAGTCAGAAAGCTTGGATGGACAGGTAGACAGGGGCACTCAGAAGACAGGTCCTCCAGTTTCTACCTGGAAAGGTGGCAGAAAAGCAAAACTTCCCTTCAGAAATGCCATCCGCCCCCCCCCCCCAGCTAGTTTCTGACTGAAATGCAGCTGAAGGTGGCTCGGGATTTCACCACTGCCGCCACATTCCCAGGAGGTGAACACAGGAGATGAGATGCATGTACACCCAAGCTGAGTGATGCTCGGTGTTTTCCTGCAGATGCACCCTGTGGATAATACAGTTGTATTTTACTCTTGGTAGATGTTTACCTGACCCTGTGGCAAATGGGGACTCCTTTTCCGAGCCCAGTTTGCTCCCTAACCCTAACCTGTCTTTCCTCTCTGCTGTGTGTGTGGCTAACCTCCACACTAACTGAAGTGTGGTCTTGGTGGCTTTCGTTCTCCTTGCCTCTTTGCTGACCCTGTTCCTTTGTTTCTATCTCTGCAACCTGTGGTGGCTCCGTGGTAGCCCTCAGAGTACAGCAGCCACCTCAACTCCAGCTCACGGGCCTCCTCCAGGGCCAGCTCGGCGCGGGCCAGCCCTGTGGTAAGTCTGCTTCCTGGCCCTGCTGCCCTTCGGCTTCCTTCCTTCCTCCTTCCCCTTTGCCTCCCTGTCCTTTCCCCCTTGTCCACCTCCCTTATCCTTTCTGTCCCTTAGAAAGCCAGTGTCATCAAGGTGAACCTAGAAGCCTCTCATTTTATTTCAGGTCTTAGTAGAAAAAGGGATTGGGAAATGGTATTGAGCTTAGAAAACACTATTGGGTGGTGTCAGGGCGGCATGGCTCAACTTCTCAAGGACCATAACAGAACAGAAGTCATTAGTAATGCTTAGAAATGAGGCGTGATGCGGGGAAAGTCCGTTCTGGGGATGTAAGTGTAGCCACGTGTGTGGATGTGCTATATTTTACAATTTAAAATTTCAAGGGCTTGACTCTTAACATTTGCTTTGAAATTGTTCGGGTTACCTGACCCCCAACAAGTTTTAGAATAAAGTATGGGCCTATAAATGCTTTGCCACACTCAGTTCTGCTTAGGTCACCTGTTGTCACATTTGCTCAAAAACTGTATAGAAGGTGTCACCTAGGTGATGCTCTATTTGTGGTTCACCACATGTCAGACATGGCAGGAGGAGCCAAGGCCCCAAAATCAGGCCCTGCACAGTTTGACAGTGTCACCCAATTGATTGGCAGCTTTCTTTGAGGTTACTTTATCATTATCTAAACAAGAAATTGTTTTATTTTGTTTTGGGGGGCAAGGGGATATCCACTGTCCTCCTTTATTTGCTGCCTGGTTCTTGCTGATTTGACTGAGCTGGCTACTCAGTAAATACCCAGAATTCTCCTGCCTCAGTGCTAGAATTACAGGTGCACACCACCAAGCCGATATATATATATATATATATATATATATATATTTTTTTTTAACGTGGGTGCCAGGGATCAAACTCAGATCCTCATCAAGCCTGCATAGCAAATAGTTTACCAAGTGAACCATCTCCCCAGTCCCCTTGTTTGTGTCTCATAGCCCCAGATGGCCTTGAATTCACTATGTAGTTGAAGATAACTTGGAACTCTCAATCCTCCTGCCCCCACCTCCCAAGTGTGTAACACCACAACTGACTAAACAGTTTTGGGTTGGGTGGGGAGACATGCCCAGGCTTTAGCAAGAGGTGTGGGTGGAGGCCCACACTTGGAAAGCCACGGGTGGAAAGTGCAGGTAGTTCAGGCCAATCTCTTTTATCAGCTCACATTAAAACTCCCAGACATAAATACACATAGTTTGGGACTCAGTTCTCCAACACTGCATTGCCCAGGATTAGTCACTGCACCACAGAATGCAGGGGAGCAAAGACACACCACTTACACAGATGCGTTCATTGTGGGGTTTCCTACCTGAAGCAGCTTCCCCTGGGGGAGCCAGTGGGATCCCTTGCAGCTATGAGCCTCTCCGCTGAGTCAGTTCAAGGGCTTAGTGCCCTTCCCCTACCCCATTATGTATCTTTCCTTTAAACTGGAATGGCTATCTTGAGTGCCTCAGGCTCTGAAGTACAATAACACATGCAGTCTACTCCACGAGGAGCCTTCAAGTTACTAGAAACAAAGTGATGGCAATTTAGTGTAGAACTCTCTTCCTCCTGCACAATGATCGAGTGTGCACTTGGGGAGCAAGTGGAGTGTTTGCAACCAAGATAAGTCTATAGCTTTACTTCCAAAGATTCCCAACCTCCCTCCCATTCCACCCCACCCCTGCTGCCCAGGTGGCAAAGCAGGATTATTTGTCCTCACTAGGCGTGGCCCTTGGATTTATGTAAGTATTACCATGAAGTCATGGTATAACAATGTTCATGGTTACTGTGATTGGATGCAGATCCCTTTGTGTGTGTACTTTCTAGAACTTTGGAAATTTTACACACGTGAAACAAGGTTCTTTGTTTGTTTGTTTGTTTGTTTTTCCACAGAGCTTCATTGAACAGCTGTGTAATCTGTGAGGCAAGAGAAGTGATCTCTCTGGAGTGTGGGGCACTCGGGGGTGTAGTCACACACACACACACACACACACACACACACACACACCCCTCCCCCCCACCCTTGCTAAGGCCATTGCAGAGATAAAGAGTAGACATTTTTTTCTTCTCTAGTCACCTGTCCATTCGTTGCCCCAAAGGTCCATCGATCATTGTTTCTGTTGTCGCATTTAGTGAGCAAAGGTCAGAGGAAAGATATGTGGAAGGCAGGCTGTCCTCCCGACTCATCCTATCACCTCACTTTCGCCAGGCACCTCCACCCTGATCAAGGAACCTCTATGTGTGGTTCGTAGGTGCGGGAACACCTCTGTAAATGCAGGGCAGTCCCAGGAGATTCTTCTGTCAGTAGGAAGATGACTGGCCTTTGCCAGGGCCCTGGCCCTGACCTCCTCCTCCCTCTCAGGCAGGAAGCCCACAAGTCCACACACGAACGTCTGGGCTTCTTCCCACCAGCAAGCCATACACGCTCACAGACACTTTCTGTTAGCAGCCAGCCCAAATCACACACCCACCCACCCCAGTGTAGTAATAGCCCCAGGACACAGAAAAGCGTTAACACCGACCTAAATCTTGAAAACAGCAGATTTGAGGGCTGACTCCATTTTTTATGCCTCTTTCGGTACCAGGATGCCAGGTTTGGCACCCTCTGCCCTTGGGACAAACAAGGACTACAGTGATCTTCCCTCCCATCTGGTCTCTGGGAGTCACATGGGGCAGGATGTGCAGTAGGACAGGAATTATAAGACAAGGTTCACATGCCGTAGCTCCCACTCCTGGCTTGACAACATGTAGGCTGAGCTGAAGCTGGAAGGAACAGTTTCTTGAAAGGCACAATTTGTTTCTGCTTGGCTGGAGCTGCCTCAGCCACAATGAGACAGTTGTTGGTATCCATATTGGCTCTTGGAAAATCCCCCTGACCTGGTCCTTCACCAGGGGTGAAAAGAAAATACAAAAGCCAGCTGCATTACTCAAGGCTCCACATCTCATCTGTCAGAGCTGAAGAGCAAAAATCACCAGAACAAAGGAATTGATCATTCATTCCCCTTTAAGAACACGAATGTGCCTCCATGTCCATTGACTATTTCAAGAGTCAAGGTTAAAAGCTTGGGGCTCCCAACGATACAATTCTTGGGAAAGCCAAGGGGCATCAGTCCCAATGCAGATGGCAGGTGACCACATTCCTCCTCATTCTAACACTGCCTCCCACTCTCTCTTCCTCACTCCCACAACCCCCAGCCCCTACATCCATTCCGCCTGTCCATCGCCAGTCCTAATTGGTGGTAGCCGTCAACACAGCCTAGAATCACCTGAAAGGGAGTCTCACCTGGGTAATTGTCTTTATCATGTTGGTCTGTGGACACACCGATAAGAGATTCTCTTAATTGCTGTAGGAGGGCCCAGTCCACTGTGGGCGGTACCATCCCTAGACAGCCCTGAGGTTTTTTGTTTTTTGTTTGTTTGGTTGGTTGGTTTTGGTTTTGGTTTTTTGAGACAGGGGTTCTCTGTGTAGCCCTGAGTTTTGTGAGAGAGCTAGCCATGGTCCCTACCTCCAGGTTCCTGCCCTGACTTCCCTCAATGATAGACTGTGTCTTGGAGAGTGCAAGACAAATAGAACCTTTCCTCTCCAAGTTGCTTTTGGTTGAAAAGATACAGAAAGAAAAGTAGGGGACACACACACACACACACACACACACACACACACACAGAAAGAGAAAGAGAGAGAGAGAGAGAGAGAGAGAGAGAGAGAGACATTTTCTTTCTCTTATGTCCAGAGTCTTCTCCTTGAAAGGGTTGTAGTTCACCCATTCAGTGTTAATTAAGCACCTAGAATATTCTGGTCATGAATCTACAATGTTGGGCAGTGTAGCCCTGCCCTTGCCCTTCGTGGAGCAGACAGACTGGGCGAGAATAAGATGTTCACCAAATGAATTGCGTAAGCATCAGCCGTACGGCAGTGGAGACAGGTGTCTAGAGAGAGGTGGATCTGGGGTGGAAGGTATAGACTTCAACCACAGTCAAGCAGAGCCTGGTGATGCCCAGAGCATCTCCCTCGCCCAAGTCTCACAGGCCCCTGGAATCCAGCAGAGCCTCCCTTCAGGGCTATCTTGAGTGGAGCCAGGACTCGTGTTGTCTTGTGTGTTCACAGAAAAGTTCTGGGCTCAGCTGTTTGCCCATTTGAATTTGAAAACAAAGACCCTTGTGACTCATGTCACAGGCAGGATGCAGTGGAGAGCAAGCCTGCATCTGTGGGTACAAGAGTAGATTTAGAACCGACAGTTCACCAAGTATGGTGGCATGTGACTAATCCCAGTACTGGAGCGGCTGAGCAAGGCGCACCATGATTTTAAGGCTATCTTGGGTTACATAGTGAATCCCAGGCTACTCTCAGCTACATAAATTCTGTCTCAAAAATAAAATCAGGGTCAGTGAGATGGCTTAGTGACTAAAGGCACTTGCTGCCAAGCCTGATGACCTCCAAGACGCACATAGGAGAGAACCAAGTCCTACGAGTTATCCTCTGACTTCTCCACATACGTCATAGCATGTACATACACCCTAAATAAATAATAAGTAATAAAACCAAAAATTCCCACACTAATGGTGAGCCCCACTGTCACTGACATTGGAAGGGAAGCAGCCTTTAAAATGGACATTCCCTGAGTGGAGTTTGCTGTGTCACTTGTTTTGCAAGGGTTGTTGCAATGCCATTGCTTCAGGGACCCTGTTTGCCTTCCAGTATCTGATGTGGCCTGTCTGGGAGTTGGGACCATGAGGCTAGGTTCTTTCTTGGGCCAGTTCTTGTTTGGATTTCTTTATCTTCAAATAGGCCAGCAGACAGTGACATGCAAATGGGTGTTTAAAACCTCATCACATGATCCTCAAAAGAATCCTGCTGAGATGGTGTGGGTGGGACTCACACTTACCGTCCTCCTAAAGGACTTGCTTTTGGAAGGGAAGGAGTTGCCATTGCCTGTGCTTCAGGAGGAAAAAAAAAAGCAAATTGAGACAAGTTCTTACTCAGTAGCCCAGCATGGCCCTGTCAGACTCATGGCAATCCTCCTGCCTCTCAAGTACTAAAATTACAGGCATGTGCCACCATAGCTGGCTCCAGTAGATTCCGGAAGATGTCTTTGAATACAGTCAGTGGTGACTATAAAAGACCAGCATGCATCATTTAGAATCCTGTTAGTTAAAAAAAAAAAAAAAAAAAAAAAAAAAGTAGGTCGCATGATTTCTGGTACCCTTCCCCTTTCCATGAAGGGAAAGCCAGTATTTGTAGGTCTAGGGGCCTGTCCCATGTGTCTGCTATGTCCACTTCTGGTGGCCTTGTTTCCATGGCAGCCTTCACAGCGGGTCATGCAGCAGCCATGGATGTATTCTCTTCCCTTGTATATTATTTTCAGAGGTACAGTGGCACACTCTCTATCAGAGTGAAGGATACCATCCGGCTTGTTTTTCTGTCCCTTTGTGTCTGGGGCTGACCTGACCATAGGCAGACCTGGCCATGCTGCCATCTAATGGAGCCAGTGGGAACAGCAGCTCTGTGGGTCCCCAGCAGCTGCCTGCTTCAAATTGGGGAGGGTACATTCCATAGAGACACAGGAAATGTACCTTGCAGCATGTTGTTTTGTTTTCCATTCCATTTTGTTTTCAAGTTGACAAGTTGCATCTGTTTGCCATCCCCAGCATCACAAAGTTGGACCTGTTTATCCTGTCTCTATTTTGGGTTCATTAATATTCATCTGCAGACCAACTCATCCAAGGAATGAGGCTTTGGGCCTAAGGGAGTTAATAAATTGATTGCCCAGGAGAGTTGATGCCAGCTACCTTACTTCTCCTTAGCTGCCCCCCAATTTTTATTCGAACAGTATTTCAGAAATATTTTTATTCCCAAGAACTTCATTTCCTGCCAAAAATCATCCTTGAAACTCAGAACATAGGAGAGTGGTTTCAGTCCATAAAGAGCTTGCCGTGGTGACCTGAGTTTTCAGATGTCATGTAAAAAGTCAGGCATGGCAGTTCATGCCTGAAATTCTAGTTCTGGGGAGATGGACACAGGAGAAGCCCTAGGCTTGCTGGCCAGCCACTGAATCAGCAAGCCTCAGGTTCAGTGAGAGACCCTGTCTCAAACAATAAAGTGGAGAGCTGAAGAAGACACTGTGTGTCAGCTTCTGGCCTCCACATGCACACTCATGAACATACTTACATACACGACCAAGGAAAATGGAGCAGGGCTCTCCAACTCTGTAGACAGTGAGATTAAACTGTCTTAATTGGGGCCTGCCTCAGCACTCCACATTGTACAGTCAAGCCAGTGTGGATTACACATCTGAAAATTTGCAACATCTGGTGATTATCCCACATGTCAGCAATGGCTGGCAGTGGGTCTCCTGGGTCTGTACAGCAGGACCTCCATCCTTTCTATTTACTGGTTAGACTAGGACACACATGGAAAAGAAACGGGCATTGGAGGTGGGTGTCTTGTGCCTAGTGACCATTTTCCCTTGCTACTCATGTTGTCTGTGAGCTGTGACCTCAGAGCATAGTGGTGACTTCGGGACCTTCCGTCATAAGCCTGCACAGGTGTCCACAGTGACCCCTGCCACTCCAGTCTGTGAATCTGAGATGGGATGTGTATTTGTCACTGATATTTTGGGCGAATGCTCTTGGGGCCAAAGTTAAGACTTCTGAGCTCTAGGAAGCAGCACTTAGGACTGAGGGGGAAAGCATGGGTGCTGATGGTAGCCCAGCACTGTGTGACTTCCCAGAGGGCCAGGGACAGAACTTGGTCTTATTTTAGATGTTGAGCAAAGAAAGGAACAGTCTTTACTCCAGCTTCAGCCTCACTCGGTCCCCAAGACACACCCTTCAACCCAGGTGTCTCTCTTGGGTCTCTACACCAATGCACACCTGCTTTCAACCTCATAGGCAGCTCTCAGTCTCACTGAGGTTTCTATCTGAGGAAAGGAAGGGCCTCAAAGAGATTTCCACACAGGAAAGATGGGGAAAGCCAGAGTTGTAGTATTTTGTTTCTTTTGTTTTAAAATTACAGCACAAGGTAATGTTTTGTTGTTTTTTTCTTTTTCTGTTTCTTTTTTTTTAGCAACATACTACAGAGTTCATATGATCAATTCAGTGCTTTGAAATATTTAACAGTTGTCCATTTCCTCCACAGGTAGAAGAAAGACCAGACAAAGACTTCACTGAGAAGGTAAGGGATTTCTGCAAGCCTCTGTCTCGGGTTAGCTATAAATCTAGAAGGTTCTGGGTGAGACTGAACTCAGTGACTTGTTTAATAAAATAAGTGAATGACTGAGACTGCTAAGTGGGCCACACAGCGTGATATTGTGTCTCCAAAGGGGTCCAGCGTGAGTGTTGAAATCTGAGGGACAATGAAGAGCTCACTGCTAACTAGACAAACCCAAAACACCCGAGAAACATCTCTGAATGAGCCTTTTTAACACTGGCCAGAAGCCCATGTGAGATTGTCCAGTATAGAAGCTGAGTTAAAGAGAAGGTGTGCTGAGGCCAGGGAGATGGCTCAGTGGGTAAGAGTGCTTGTCGTACAAACGTGAGGACCTGAGTTCAAATCCCCAGCACACATGTAAAAAGCTGGGTGTGTTCACGTGTACCTGTAACCCCAGTGCTATAACTAGCCGTCTAGTCTGTACAAAATGGTGAGTTTCAGGCTCAGTGAGAAGCCTCATCTCAGGGGAATTCAGTGGATAGTGACAAAAAGAGGACACCTGGCAGCCTCCTGTAGCCTCTACACTGTTACCTACACATGCACATAGCTCACATGCACATTTACACACAAGAAATGATCGTCTGTGGAAGCTAAAACTGGCACATGGGAGAAAAGGTTCTGAAATGTTGGGCTTGTTGGCAATTTTGGTTTTACTGAATCACATTTGATCTTCTTCCTTCCCAGGGGTCCCGTAACATGCCCAGCTTGTCTGCTGCCACGCTGGCTTCTCTGGGTGGGACTTCCTCCCGGAGAGGAAGTGGAGATACCTCCATCTCCATGGACACCGAGGCATCCATCAGGGAAATTAAGGTAAGACACTGCTCGCTTGTGACTTAACAGAACTCCTTGAAAGGTTGATTAGTCTTCTTCATATTTACAGAGATTTGGTTGGGAGGTTCCAGATCTGTCCCATCTCCTCCATCTGCCTCAAAACATGGCTTCCTCCTAACACAGGACCCAGCTGAGGCAGCATCTTTGTGGGAAGCTTTACCTGTCTGTACCCAAGCAGGGAGGAGCATGTGTCCTTCTCTGTGGCCATCAGAGCTCTGTTCTCCATGGTCTGCGGGCCATGCCATCTCTCACCATGTGCTAACAAATGTAGATATTCACTTTTCATTTTCTGGAGTGTTCTAGATAGTGAAATATTGCTGTCATCTGCCCTCATATCGCTGTTCCAGGACCACAGCCAGTGCCCACCCTCTATCTAGCACCTTCTGCCTCGCCCAGAGTGTGTGCTGTCCCTTCCGTTTGTGCCTCTGGTAGACGTCATCACTGCATCTTAGTGATTTTTTTTTAATAGCACAGATGTTATTCTCTGTTAAACCTTTGACACCAAGGATGGTGCCATGTTTGGTGACCTTCTCAGTATATATAAAGACACACAGCCTAGTACTGTTTGTTAGTTATTAGTATAGTGTGTGCTGTTAGGTGATTAGAACAATTGTGTCCCAAACAGGAAAGGAATGGAGGGTAGGGGACCAGAATGTGTGTCCTTCGGAGAGCAGAGCAAGAAAGAGGGTCTGAAAGGACTGGGTTTGGCTAATTTTGTGGGAGAGTTTCATCATACTCAAATCTGGTTCATAGGGACTAAGCAGCCAGAGAGATAGCATTTGCTCACAACCAACACCGTTGTTTTCTCTTCAGTCCTATTTAGTCTCTGCTCTTAGGCGTGAGTACTGTTCACTTGCCCGGCAGATGTTTGCCAGGAGACTAGTTTGTGGCACATCTGTCCTCAAGTACCAGGCACAGGGAGAGAATCCGGAATTCTGTGAGTGCAGGGACTGGGATGAGCTGATCTCCGCCCCCAGCAGCTCACCGTGTCTGTGGGGTAGGAAGACAGGGAGCGACACTCTTGTCAGAGTTCTTTTCACTAGTCATTGTTGCTGAAGGTTTATTATTATTATTTTATGTATATCTGTACCACATGTGTGCCAGCTGCCCACGGAGACCAGAGGAGGTGTTGGATCCTCTGAAGCTGGAGTGATGGGTGCTAATCGAATCAGCCTCCTGATTTGGGTGCTGGGAACCAAACTGGGGTGTTCCGGAAGAGCCGCAGGCCCTGTGAGCCACTGAGCCGTCTCCATCCACCCCCACTCGCCTGTTTGTTTTTGCTCTTTAAAGATTTACTTAGTTATTATTTACTTTATGTGTATGGATGTTTTGTCTTCAGGTATGCCTGTGAACCACATGCATGCCAGGTTCCCACAGAGACGAAAATAGGGTACCAGATCCCCTGGAACGGAGTTGCAAAGGGTTGTAAGTCACCATGTGGGTGCTGGTAATCGAACCCAGAACCTCTGAAAGAGCAGCAAGTCCTCTCAACCAATGAACCATCTCTCCAGCCCCAACTTTTTGTCCTTATTTTTGTTGTTGTTGTTGTTGTTGTTGTTGTTGTTAGTGTTGTTGTTGTTGTTGTTGTTTTGGTTTGAGATAAGGTTTCTCTATGAAGCCCTGGCTGTCCTGGAACTCACTCTGTAGACCAGGCTGGCCTTGAACTCACAGGGATCCATCTGCCTCTGTCTCCCAAGTGCTGGGACTAAAGGTGTGCACCACCACTGCCTGGCTCTTTTTTCCCATTTTTAATTATAAAACAAGATACACCTTAATTTGACAGCATTGTATTAAAATGTGTAAACTACACATAAAATTTTATCTTTCTAGTGCTGAAACTTATTTTTCACTTCCCTTTAATGCTTAATAAAATGAAGAAGACTGCCTAAACAATGGGGCAGACCCAGACATAAGAAAGCCATAGGTATGCGTGTGAACTCTGCCGATCCCCTCCCTTGACATCATCTGCCTTTTGTGCGTTTCCCTCAGGAACTTAATGAGTTAAAGGACCAGATTCAGGATGTAGAAGGCAGATACATGCAGGGACTGAAAGAGATGAAGGTACCGGTTTATGGACGTGTGAGCCCGTGACACTAACCCATCTTAACCTTAAAAAGCCTCACAGAAGTGCCATGAGCATGCTCACCCTGAAGGACGCCCTTGTGGAGAGTGGGGGAGCATGGGAATTCTAACACTTTGTCTTCTTCCAAATGCACTTTCTGAACACAGTGAGTCCCCGGTGGGAAAGATGGCACTGGAGAGTTTTGGTTCTCTTCACTCTCCGTAGTTGTCCCATACAACTGTCCTTCTCCCTGTTTGCTTTGCCAAGCTCACTAGAGCTGTCCTAACATGTGTGCTTTGGAAGCATCCAGGTTAGTGCATGTTGTCAACTTGTACTTAGGGGACAGCATCTGAGAGTGTTTGTGTGTCCACTGCTCTCAGCACTGTGAAGGACGTCGTCATGCCAACAGGAAATGTAGCTTCCCAGTTCTTTAACAATGCTGGGGTGAGCAGGTGCCATAGGGATCAGTGCCAAGGCACAAAGCCATAGCCACCAAAGAGCCCATGGCAAATCTGGATTCAGCAAGACAGATCTGCTGCTTCTTTTTCATCTCCCCAGAAAGGGCCTAAGAAATCATGTAAATTCCATAGCAATAAACACCAGACAGAGACGTGGCATAAGTCACACATACTAATTTGTCATTTTCATGGTCATTTCTATATAACAGAAAAATTAAGACTCTGGCTTTTCATTCACCTAAAAGTGGAGCCAGTGACTCCACTGGGATCTGATGGAACCACCTCAGGTGGTCATGGTGTGGATACCCAGAGCAAGACCAGTGCAGAATTCCACAGGGCCTCTTCGCAGCTCTGACACTTGAGTCAACCCCTCTCTCTTAGGCTGGTGGCTGGCTCTTAGTCACCTGATGACTGCCCCCTTCCTGGCATTTCTTTCCTGACACTCACATGTTGGAGCCTACAAGAGTGGGAGCCATGTTTGGGCGCTGTCAATAATATCTTTTACAGCTTCTTTCCCACGACTGCTCTTTCAAACAAATGACCTTGGTCTTTCCAGGACCTACCCAGTAAGACCTGTCTGTGTACCTTGTTTAATTTCCCATGAGTCAGAAACCTGCAATGACCACAAATCCTTTCCTGGTTCCCAAGCCTGAGTGGGGTGGCCTAGCAATAGCTCGTGGCAGGGTTTTATTTCCATCAGTAACTGGCTCTTGCCCAGGCTGTAGCCACACATTGAGCGATGACTTCAGAAACCCATTGAGCTGCCATGGCCCATGGTGGAAAGGTCCTGGCTGCTGAATCAGAAGAAGTCAGTGAGTGGCTGTGCTGCTTCCCTGAGCAACCAGCATCCCACACACCTCCTTGTCTTAAGGAGAAGATAGATCACTGCTAGCTACTTTTCCTGCTGCTGCTACAAAATGCCATGACAAAGGCAACTTAAAGGAGAAGTGGTTTATTTTGGTTCACAGATGAAGGATATAGTCTATCATGGAAGGGAGTCCTGGGGGCAAGAACGAGAGGGAGCTGGTCACGTTGCCTGTGTAGTCCACAAGCAGAGTCATGAGGGCTGGCTGGTGTTCCCTTTCTTATTTCTATGCAAGGCTCAGGGATGGCCCAGTTCAGGGATGGCCCACATTTAGGGTGGGCCTTCCCGCCTCAGTTAATCTAGTTAACATAATTCCCCACAGGCAAGCCACAGGCTACAGTTGCTCTCCCCCCACAGCGGAAAAATTACTTATCTGAGTGGAAGGGACATTGAAAGGTGGGCTCTGTGCATTTAAAATGGCACTGTGTCTCTTCTAATCTAAGAAACAAAGGCTGAGATTGGAAAAGAACTCTGGCTTAATCTCAGCTTGTTTTCCTTTTTGCGGTTTTGAAATGATGGCCTCATTTCTTCAGGACTCGCTGGCCGAAGTTGAGGAGAAGTACAAGAAGGCCATGGTCTCCAATGCCCAGCTAGACAACGAGAAGACCAACTTCATGTACCAGGTAGACACACTGAAGGACATGCTGCTGGAGCTGGAAGAGCAGCTGGCCGAGTCCCAGAGACAGTATGAGGAGAAGAACAAGGTAAGTACCACCCTGCTCAGGAATGCTAGGGGGAGCTGTGTAAATCCTTATATTTTTTAAGGATTTTTATTTTTGCTAACTATGGGGGAGGGGTGTACACTAGCTTGCAGAGGCCAGAGGAGGGTGTAGGATCCCCTAGAGCTGGAGTTACAGGCAGTTGTGAGATGCTTGATGTGGGTGCTAAAAATTGAACCCCGGCTTTCTACATAAGCAGTATATGCACTTAACTGCTGAGCTGTCTCTCCAAACTGCTTTTTAAACAGTGATTCTCCACTTGTCCAGGAAGCCCAGAGTCCGAGATTTAGAATACTGTGTCTTTGTCATACGTGGTGGCAATAGCTATGATTCCAGCATGTAGGAGGCTGAGGCAGGAGAATTGCAAGTCTGAGACTGACTTAACAGGACTCCATTGCCAAACAAAACAATCCCATGGGCAGGGGAGGTAACTTACTCTGCAAAGCATTTGCTGCATCAGACCTTAGGTCAGTCCTCAGCATCTGTGGTGGCATGTGCTTGTAATCCCAGCTGGAGAGGCAGAGACAGGTGGTCTCTGGTGCTTACTGAGTAGCCAGACTAACTGAATCAGCCAGCTTCTGACCAGAAGAAACCCTTTCTCAAAAACCAAGGTCAGGGCTGGAAAGATGGCCCAGTGCAGAGGAGTGCATGCTGTCTGGGGTGGGGGGGGGGGGCATGTTTGGTTCCCAGCACTCTTGTGGCTCTCCAATACCTGTAACAATAGCTCCAGGGATCTGATGGCTGTGGCCTCTGTGGGCATCTGCACATATGTGCAAAGACCCATACACATATACATAAGTAAGAATAATAAAATCAATCTTAAAAAGAAAAACAAAACTCAAGGATGACAGCTCCTGAAGAATGACACCCAAGGTAAACTTCTGGCTTCCACAAACCTATGCACACACACATTTACATATATACATATAAAACTCAGACATCTGTGCTTTTCTCTGAATAATTTGAAATGCATAGTTTCAATGTGTAAACTAGAGAGTTTTACTAGAATGTTGGTATTTTGCATGAAAATAAAACAACCATGAAAAAGCATGTATATAGCGGCTCGGTGGTGGTGCACGCCTTTAATCTCAGCACTCAGGGAGCTGAGGCCGGCGAATCTCTGTGAGTTTGAGGCCAACCTAGGTGCTGGGATTAAAGGCGTGTGCCACCACCACCTGGCTCCTGGAACACATCTTATCAAGAGAGGTTTGGGAAATACTTGTCAACTGCACACAATCTGAGGATTAACTTTAGAGGAAACTGTCTGATCGTCCTCTATGGAGGGCAGAGAAATGAGTTTGTGTCGTGTGCCCCTTGGAAATGGTGATGACGTAGTAAAGGGTTGTTTGTCGTGTGGGAAACGTGGCTCATGAGAACATGAACCTGTGACAGAAACACGCCACTGAACCGCAGCCTCAGTACTGTGCTCGTCACCCACAGGAGTTCGAGAGGGAGAAGCATGCCCACAGCATCCTGCAGTTCCAGTTTGCCGAAGTAAAAGAAGCCCTGAGGCAAAGGGAAGAGATGCTTGAGGTGGGCAGCTCCTTTCTTCTTCCCTTTCTGTCGGTTCCTTGCTCTTTTAGCCCAGGTTATTATAACAAATATACCACAAACTTGGTGGCCTTGACAACAAGTGTGTATTTCCTCACAGTTCTGGAGACCAAAGTCCAGGTCGGTGTTGACTCCTTGGGCACAGAGAATGTATGCTTTCAATATGGACACTCATCCTATCCAACCTGGGACCCACCCTCATGACGTCATTTAACCTTTATGCTTCTGAAGATACTATCTCCAAACACTTGTCACCTTGGAGGCCAGGGAGTCAGCTCGTAGCAATCCCTAAAGTTAAAGTCCAGGGATCAGGCTAACTTTCCATCCCTTGAGCAGAGGGTTCCTCCTGTGGGTGAAGACTCTCAACTCTGGTGTTCATGTGTGTGTGTTGGGAGGTGTGACAAATTAATGCCCACCTCTGAGAAGTCCACATCCTAAGTCCCTTAAAGTAAATATGGGACAAAAGGAGATTTCAAAGGTGAGTCAAACGGACCTTGAGATGGAAGGTTGTCGTTGATCATCTGTGTGGCTCTGACACAATCACAAGGTACCCACGAGAGGGAGTCGCGTCAGATGCTGTGGTAGGAGCAGTCGAGGTTAGAACTTGTGAAGAAGAAACACAAAGCAAGAATGTGTGCAAGGCTTAAGACGGTGGTTCTCAACCTGTGGATCACCACCATCAAAAAGCACATCGTCTCTGATGATCTTGGGAACCCCCAACCATAAACTTACCTTCGTTGCTACTTCATAACTGAGATTTGATGCTGGGTGGTGTCTCAGTTCCTAAGACCATCAGAAATCTGTGTTTTCCCATGGTCATGACCCCCAGGTTGAGAACGGATGTTCTAGGAACTGGGAAAGAAAAGGTTATTGATCCTCTCCTCAGAAGATTCTTTCAAAACAGTCTCAGAGCTGAGAGAATATAGTCACGTGACTTTCGCGGAAGCTGTTGTCACTTGTTACGAGGAAACTGGCAGGAGTGTGTGCCACATAGCATTCTGATCAGCAGTGCGACACACATATGACAGTGGCCCCATAGATTTTATTACATAGTGATATTGCAGTCATCACTATTATCCGTAATTTATGATGTTTGCAAAATGGTGGGCTCAACTACCTACACTTTCTCAGACTGATGTCCTACAATTAAGCAAAGCATGACAGTATGGGGCTGGTACAGGGTTGGTAACTTAATCGGGACTATAAGTATGGCTTTGAGGTAAGCTGTCAGCCAGGCTGGTTTTCTTCTGGGCACTGAGAGTAGAACAAAAAAAAAAAGAAGAAGAAGAAGATCCTATCATGCTGCTGAATCCTGGGGGTGGTGAGACCTCCCCACCCACCCGTCCCTCACCATGGTCGTGGTCATCCAGCACCGAATTCTTCTCTCTGCTCAACCCTTTGTCTGCTTTCTTTCTGTCTGTTCCTCTCCTCAGGAGATCCGACAGCTGCAGCAGAAACAGGCGGGTTTTATCAGGGAGATCTCTGATCTTCAGGAAACGATAGAGTGGAAAGACAAAAAGATAGGGGTAGGAGTCTCAAGCCTTCGCAAAACTGTTCCAGGGAAGGGGTGGGCTGCTCAGCAAATGTGTTTCCTGCAGAAGCTTTGGTTTGGAAGAGTGTTTGCATGGATGTGCATGCGACCCTCCTGTGACACGAGGTGAACAGCATGGTGACTACCCCAGCTTACTCAGGTGGACGGAACCATAGCTGTATAGTTGGAGTTGTCTCCCTCTCCCTACTGCACCAGGGGGGACCTAGGTGCAATGCAGCCCATACAAGGAGAAAGGCTCTGAGCAGCTCAGCATGGAGGATAAAACTCCAGAATTCCCTTGGGCTTTTGTGATGCTGTGGGTGGCAGCATGCCACGCCCCATGGGTTCCCATTTTAAAACCTCTCCAGGGAGGCCTCGTCAGACCCCTCACCCTCCTCAGCAGAGAGGAGACAGCCCATCCCCACCACGTCACTGCTGACTCATAGTGGCACGTGGTACCTAAAAAGTAGCAACTTATGTGACAGGGCCCCAAGACAGGTCTAGAGGTGATCTGTCACATCACAGAAATGTTCACAATATGAAGCCCACCATTGCCCTTTGACACATTCACAAGCCTTGGCTAAGAGACTATGCGTTCATGCACTGTGTACTCGTGTGTGTGCAAGCATGCCCTTCCAGGACTTTTTTTTTTTTGAACAGCAGATGCTCATAACCACTGTCTAAAAATAGACTAGGGAGATGGCTGCTTGTAAAGTACCAGACCAGACATGATGACACACATTTGTAACCCTGGCTCGGAGAGGTGGAGATAACGACATTCCTAAGGCTCAATGCCCAGCCAGACTGGCCTAATCAGGGAACTGCAGGCCAGTGGGAGACTCTGTCTTTAAATAAAATATAAAACAAAGAGGATGGTATTTGAGGAATGACACCTGGTATTATCCTCTGAATTATACACAGAAATACGTGTGCGCAGACACACATACATGTGAATAGGAAAATAAACACAAAAATGTCTAAAGTTATAAAGTAGGGTTCTCTAGCAACCTTTCTTGTTTAAAGGACCATGGGACTCCTGTTAACTCTGCAGCACCACATCATGAGATAAAAATAAACCTAATGCCAGACAGTGGTGGCATACACCTTTAATCCCAGCACTGGGGAGGCGAGTTCCAGGCCAACCAGGGCCACACAGTGAGACCCTATCTCAAAAAACAAACAACACCCCCCCAAAAAAAGAAGAAAATAAAACTGAGCTAGTAATGGGATATCCTAGGGATGTTTCTTTGTAGTAGACCACTTGCCTCCCGTATGTGAGGTCCCTGGCTCAGTCCGCAGTACTACAATGAGAAAACAAAAGACAAATGGATGGTATGAAGCAGCCTTCCTCCATAGCATCCCCAACCTTGACATTCTAATGTGTGAACAGTAGCTGCTCTAGGCTGGCATAAACCCAATAGCATCCTTTCTCACTGGTGCACTGGATGGCAGTGCTCCTAATCCTTGCTTCTTGCTTACCCTGCTACCTGTGCTAATCTCTCCCTCTCTCTATACCTCTCTCTCCCTCTCCTCGCCCCCCCCCTGCTCTGCTGCACACTCAGGCACTAGAAAGACAGAAAGAGTTCTTTGATTCCATACGGAGCGAACGAGATGACCTTAGAGAAGAAACAGTCAAGCTGAAAGAGGAGTTAAAGGTACGAAACCAAGGCAGTTGAAGAAAAATACCAAGGTTGCTGGGAAGTGGTGGCACACGCCTTTAATCCCAGCACTTGGGAGGCAGAGACAGGCGGATCTCTCTGAGTTCAAGGCCAGCCTGGTCTACAGGGAGTTTCAGGACAACAAGGATTACACAGAGAGATCCTGCATTGAGGGAAAAAAAGGAAGGAAGGGAGGGAGGAAGGAAAGAAGGAAGGAAAGGACCAAGCTGACAACTTCAAGTTCTGTGGGTCTGTGGCCATGGGTGCTGGCTCTGCTTTTGTCGCTAATTGTGTTAATAAATTTGAGCCTCAATGAACTATCTGCATGAAGTAAATGGTATCAGTGCCATTCCATTATTCTACCTGGGACCATCAGGTGTTTACATGCAAAACAGATCTGAGAAGTAGCTCAGATTTCTAGCTCTGAATTTGGCATTTATCTAAGTATTTTCTTACCCTCTATTAGAATGTATGTGCTTCCTTGTTTAAGCCTCTTGCTCGAGGATTTTCTTAGCTGAACAGTATCTGGGATACGTGGGGGGGATCACATTACCCGTCAAATAATAGGAAGGATGAGTTTCAGCTTTTGTAAGGGGAACCCAGCAGGCAACCCTAAGTGGTGGTTCTCAGACTGCTGTAGCTGTAGTGCTGAGGGGTGTGGCCATGGCAACATCCTGACTGCCCCCAGACATGGCAGTGTCATCTCCTGAGCTCCCCAATCAAAGTCAGAGCAAGATACAGACTTAGAGCTAAGACCTAAATGGTGCTCCTTGTCCAGGCTGTGTGCAACAACCATGAGTGTCCAAAGAGCCAGGAAAAAGTGTTGGGGACCAACCAAGTAGACGGCAAGGAGGTTACTCTGCAACTGAGGCAGGCAGCTGGTTTTCAGCGAGTTGGCCATGCCCTCTGCACAACAGAGTGAACTGTTGTTATAGTGAAAGGTTCGCTTTCCTGATGCTCCACTTTGTGGCAGCCCACACGCCCTTGCCCTAGTTAGAAGACAGCCTTTCTAAAGTATCTTGTCATCAGAAAATAGGTTGTGTATTGCAGAGGTTCTCAACCTGTGAGTCATGACCCCCCACACGGGTCACATATCACATATGCATACTCTGGCTCATAACAGTAGCAAAATGACAGTTATGAAGTAGCAACAAAAGAATTTTATGGTTGGGGAATCACCACAACATGAGGAACTGTACTAAAAGTTCACAGTATTAGGAAGGTTGAGAACCACTGGTGTTTTGGAACACACAAGGAGGAGACTTCTCCATCCCTGTAGAGTTAGCATCTACATCAGGGGAAGTAACATCCCTTTATAATTAATAAAATATCATTAGCCTGGTGTCACTGAGTATTATGTTAAACCTCTTTTTCTCCCAGAAACATGGAATAATCCTAAATTCAGAAATAGCCACCAACGGAGAAACTTCAGACACACTGAATGGAGTTGGATATCAAGGCCCTACAAAGATGACAAAAGAAGAGCTGAATGCCCTCAAGTCAGCAGGGGAGGGGACACTAGGTAAGAGCCTTTCTTTGGATCCTTCCATTGTTTGGCCAGCAGTGGCTCACCTTTGTGCACTATGATTGCCATTCATAGTTAACAGTCACGCAGCATGCCATTTATTCTGTCACTTCATAGTAGTGTCCCGACCAAACCATGTGATCACCCACAGTGCTGTGTAGCATGCATTGTCTAGTGCTTTCCACCAATGGCTCAAGGACACATTTCTTCCTTGCTTTTCGAGTAGAAAGAGAAAAGGCTGGAAGTCAAGTGATAGTGTTGAGGGTTTGATTTGGCTTTTCTCTGAATGTGTTCTAATTATGGCTGTCAACTTAATCCTGTAATGGAGTTGTCCAGCGATGGGAACAGTAGAGGCTGTAAAGTGGGTTAGCTGGCATATTTTCCTGCCAGCCTGGCACACTTGGGCACCCACCCACAAGCATTTGGAGAGGGTGCAGACTGCCTGAGTGGGACAGGTGACCCCTGGGATAGCAGCCCTGAAGCTGCTGTCCCCCACCCCGAGAATGGAAGGCAGCCTTGGTACTGAGAGTAGTCCTTGCTGTAAGCGGGATGTGCTCACGGGAGTTGGAATTCACCCTCCTTACTCTGTACGCCACAGAGTTCACTTCTATAAGAATACACAGTTGGGAAATCTAATGGATAGAGGAATATTTTCTATAATTTTCAGAGACAAAGATTCACAAATTAATGAGTCTTAAATTCTGGCTTTAGGTAAATCCAGTTGCTGGTTTATTACAAGGCAGGACTGTGACTGTAGACATTTATGCCCATGTAGAAGCCTGTAGGCACCGACTTCTCCGAACTGTATCCCAGCAGCTGCCCACTCCCTTGTGACTGTCAAAGATTCCATAGTTTCCACCGTGCCTCCAGGACAGCCCCGCTGGGGACTGGTCCTGCTGTGCTTGTCTCCATGCCCAGGTGACATATCCCTGATAGTCATGTGACATGGCTAAAAGAAGAAATGCCGCTTTTGTAAGTGGCCTCAAAGGGTTTTGGATCTAGATTCTATCTAATCAGTGGAATGCTGTGGGAACTTCCCAGTTTAAATTTACCTATTTGTGATGTTTCTTTAACAGAAAGTATACACCACTAAACATAGGCAATAGTAGAAAATCTTAAAGGGCAGAAGTTAAGTTGCCTCTGAATAAAGAACAGATGTTTCTCACTATTTTCCTGGGATCAGAGCTCAACTGTAGAGACTACAAAGTTCTTAGATTGACAGACTTTCACTTCCAGTAAGATAATATCCAATAGGCTGGGGATTTATTGACTAATTGATAAGGCTTTTGACGGATGGGTTAAGTGCTCACCTTGATCTTCAGCTTTCCTTTTGTTGGGGTTCTTTACCACTCCCCTGGGGATGAAAGGGCTGGTGTGTCCTGGAGGAGAGCATTTTCCAAAGGAGACAAGGCCAGGTAGTGGAATGTAGATTGCTTTCTGCCTTGTAGGGTTTACTCCACAAGCGTCTTCCTTGAGACTGGCTTCCCAGTCAGTTTCTGAAAATGAACGTTATTTTGAGGAAACATGAAGGCTACTGTTAGGACTGTGAGATTCATATGACTTGAGTGGCCGAGAGTGTGAGCGACTAGAGTTAGGGGTGTGGAAGAAGGACCAAGAATCCACTCTGAAAACCTTCGTGTGGCTGCCTGCCTGACCCACAGCTCTCTCCATCAGTTAAATCATAACCTCACCTTTAAAAGTCAACTCCTACCAGGTAGCAGCCACTCTGGCCTTGGAGGTGGTGGCAGTGGCCCTTCACTAATCAAAAACAAGCTAATGCAATTGCTGCTTTGACACATAGGCCTGACAAAGGCTTATTTCCTCTCTCCTCTCTCTCTCTCTCTCTCTCTCTCTCTCTCTCTCTCTCTCTCCTCTCTGTCTCTCTTTCAGAGAAAACTGGGTGGTAATTAGAACATGTGTTTTTGCATTTTAATATCTATTAAGTGCCCACCACATCAAGGGGTCCCTTCAATTCTCTCAATGGTCTTTTAGGAAAAGCCAAAGAAGTGGAGTTGAAAAAGGAAATTGTGCAGAGTATGGGGAAAGGAGGAGGAACCTTACAGAATACTGAGCAACAACAGCCCAGACCCAACCCAATAAAGGATTGTGTGGACCAAGGGGTGTCACATCCCGGTGAGAATGCCCAGGACCAGAAACCCACTGAAGACAGTGCTCTGTCCCCAGGACCACTAGCAGGGGCCAAATGTGAGCAACAGGTTCGGAGCCAAGCTCAAGAGAACACTTCTTTCCTCAAAGACCCAGAGCAGATTGAGTCACGGGAGGTCACAGACCAGCCAGATGGTAGGACCAGAAACTCGTTGGAACAGTCCAACTGCCTGGGAGGTCTAGACAGTGAAGAGTCAGGACCCGCTGCCTTGGGTATCAAAAATCAAAGTGAAAACTCTATAGGTTTGGGGCAAACATCTGAAGGTGACGAGGTGAGCTGTACAGACTCAAGGGACGCAGGTGGAAACCACACAGAGAATGTAGTACAGGCTGCCACTGGGGAACAAGTGGGTACAGTAGCCTCAGGTCCTTTGGAGCACCACAAAGACACAGTGAGTCATGATAGAAGAAGTGTGAATGAAGGGGCAGAGCAGAGCTTGGAGAGAGAACTCAGCCAAGAAGTAGCTGAGCCGGAGGAGGCCCTCATTCAGAGCCCACCAACAAGTAAGGAAAACACTGTTAGAAAGACCGGAGACAAGAAGCCCATCCAGGCAGAAGTCCAGGCCACCACTGGGGCTCCCATAGTGCAGAGTGGCCATCAGGACACAAGCGTCACAGGTGCCACACATGCACCACTTGATGAGAAAGAACCCGGCAAAGAAAAGAGCGAGCAGCAGGCAGAGGCCTTGGACTCACCACAGAAGAAGTCTAAGAACAGGAAGAAAAAGAACAAGAAGAAGAAACCTCCAGCCTCAGTGGAAACCTGCAAAGATGCCAGCAAAGAGTTAAACTGTCAGAACACGGACGCGCATGACCTGGAGGAAGAAGAGTCCATCCAGTTCCCTGACAAAAAACAGACAGCAGAAACCCAGAGCAAAGAGACCAAAAACCCAGAACAAAAAATCACAGCAGGAAGCAGTGAACATGTCGAGTGCCTGGAAGATGCTGAAAATGAGTCTAATGGAAAACAGAACCAAGGGGAGGAAGATGGTGTAAACACCCGGGCAGGGGATGGAGACACGTTAATGTGTGAGGCGGATGCAGCGCAGTCGGTCAGCACCAGTGCTGAGGGTGAGGAAACTGAAGAGCGTGATGCAGATGACCCTGCCGGTGGTCCCAGGGATGTCTTGGATCAGAATAGTCCCCAATGCAAAGAAGAGGAAATCTCCCCGATGAAAAAGAAAGGTCCCCCAAAGAGAGGAAGTGAGGAGGGACATGTGCTGTCCCAACATCCAGGCCAGATGGAGGAGAAGGCCATAGATGGTTGCAGCATAGACAACAGTGACCTGTCAGGGGAGCTGGGGGGCTGCAATTCAGAAAGTGGAGTGCAGGCCAGAGGGGAGGTTGAGAATAGCAAGAGTAAGGAGGATTGCACCATGTCATGAGGAGGCAGAGGCAGCAGGCAGATGGGGCGACCGAGTTTCAGAGAGGGCCAAGGACTCAACACACTAAGCCCAACCTTAAGAATTCTACCCTTCAACTCTACTGCCCAGGTTCACGAAATGTTCCAGTTTCTGTGAACGTACCACGTGTCAATCAAGTATCAACGACTTTAAGTTATAGACTGTTACTTGTAGATTTGTATTCAACCATTGGTCATGTAGACACCATTGTTTTCAGTTTCAGTTCTAGCTGAGAGCATTCCATTAGCATCAGGTGACACCATGTCCCTGTCATGTCTGCATTCCAGTCTTAAGGGCAAAACGTAACCATTTGCTTCAGGCCGGGATGAATGTTGACTGTACTTGACCAAATGTATCAGCATCTAGTTGAAGTGACCAAACAGCATGCTTAGATTTCTGTGTCTTGAGCAGTGAATAGTCAAACTACCATGTCTCATTAAAGTAGATGTATCTTCATGTTTGATCTTAATGTGTACGTCATAACCTGTGTGGTATTGTATTTAAAGGAGTTAGATGGATAAGTAGCAGGTAGGTCACTGGGTGAGAGGAGCAGCACCTCAGGGTAGAGATTAATTACTGTAGGGATTCAAACAGTTATCAAATAACACAGGGAGACTACGTGCCTTTCTTTACCTCGCCTAAGTGCTGAATTTTGCACCAATGCTCTTGGATCTTATTGCCAATGGTACCCAAATTAATTTTATCCAAGATCTTTATTTCACTTCACATGGGTAATATGATAAATTCATTTTATACAAATATTTTATTTTTATCCTTTTCTGTTAATGACAAGTTGAAATTATATTTCCTACTTTAGTGTTTAGGAGAAAGTCATTAATTTTTTTAACTTTAAAGTTATCTTCCTGTCTGAATGTCTACTTATTATTAAAAAAAAAAAACAGTACAACACATTGTTTGTTCTTATGCAAAGGACTCATTAGACTTGAATCCAACATTTTGTGTTTGGTATAAATATTTTTATTTGTTGTTTCTCAGTATTTTCTTTTTGGAAAGTTATTTTACCTGCCTGAAGGAAATAATGTATTTTCTATATAAAGAAGCAGTTAGAAAAAATTATCATAAAGTTGCATTGAAAAGTAATTGCAAGGCCATGTACTGTATGACTACTGTTGACATGTTATGGGATCATGTGAATTCATACTACTGCTACAAGGTAGAGTGGAACGCAAAAAGACCAAACCCTCAGTAAAATTTGAGGCAAACTGAAATGTCATATAATTGAAATAAAAACATTTTATAATTTTACAAGTCTGTGGTTCTGGTCTTTGAGACCCTTGATCTCTGACCCTGGTAGCTGTTTGCACTTCAGGCTTTGAGCTCCATGGTGGTGGGGGGGGAGGGGGCGGCGTCGTTTCCAGAAAAACCAGTTCTCAGTGCCTTCATCATTGACAAGTGAACTCCATGTTGAGGCTGCCTTGGCACTGGGAAGCCGAGAGAGCAGTCCCCAGCCCATCTGGTGTACTCTGTGAACACATCCTTGTGCCCGCCCCCGCCCCATTGGTGAAAGCCTTCATTTGCTCTGCTAATTTGTGCCAGTGTGTAGGGCACTGTGTGTGCACGTGTGTCCTGAGAAACTGGACAGGTGAGCTGTTGCATGCGCCCCTCCTTTGCCATGAAAGTAAAACAGGAATTCGCTTCAGGCTGTACCCCAGGGTTCTGCAGGGCCAGAAGGTGGCAGTCAATGACCCCAGCCAGCTTCGGTCAAGCTCCCATTCATACTTCAATTCAAATGCCTGCTCTTGCTCAGACCCTGGAAAGTTACCTCTAGGGATTAAAAGGCTTACGGTTTTTATTTTCTACTAGTTGCTCCCTTCCTAAGAGTCCACATTGGGCAGCCTATCTCATGGTCTCTATGCCAAGGGGCACATGGTAAAATGTATTCCCAATGGCTTGCCTCTAAAAGATGGGAGCTGTGTTTCCTGTGCTGGGGTGATATGGTGGTCATACCGAGAACACTTTTCCAGGGAAAAGAGCCATTTTACCATCTGCACTGCCCTTATCCACTTCTTGCCCCTTTACACGTTTGTTGGCTGTAATGGCTGGTGGCTGAAGGAGGATCGTCCCCTGCTCATGCAAACCCCTTGGATGCTATTAACTAGTAGAGAGACACAGTTGAACAGCCATCCTTTAGCCTCAGAAAAGGTGGAAGCTAACATGGATAGGTTCCATCAGAGTTGGATCAGGAGGGGGCTCAAGGAAGGGGCAGCTGGTGTGTTTCCTGCCACTCCCCATCATCACATTTGAGCATAGGGAAAGGAGATAGCTCTCTTGGGCAATGGGGAGGGGGTGTGATGGTTGAAATTACCCCACACAGTGTGAAGTACACATTCCAGACATTTTATCATGAACAAACCACTAGACCTGAGGAGGCTCCCTTTTGCCTACAGAAGATGTGAATTGCACCTTTTAGAGTTATGGGGTTGGGTTGACTGGCCTTGAATAACCATAGGATGGAGTTGCTAAGGTACCCAGACCTCAAGATGACAAACAAACCAGAAGCTTGGAGAATTCCAGCACTTGTTTGGCTCCCTCTGGAATTTTCTAGAAGTCTCTAACTCTTTGTTTTCCATTTTCTGGGTCTCAAAACTGTATAGCAGAAAATTTGCTGAAATTTAAAAATTTTTTTTTGTTTATTTTGTTTTGTTTTCTGTCGAGATAGGGTTTCTCTGTGTAACAGTCCTGGCTGGCCTGGAACTCACAGAGATCCGCCTGCATCTACCTCCCGAGTGCTGGGATTAAAGGTGTGAGCCGCCACCACCTGGCAAAAACAAACAAACAAACAAACAAACAAGACAAGACAAGATAAAAAAAAAAACCCAGATCTTAAAAGCTCTTTAATGATGTAAAAGTAAATTTAACAACCAGACAACTGATTTTAACATGAGTGCAAAGGAAGCCCCAAGTTCAGGATAATGTGAGTTCTTTTGTTTTGGTGCCTCATTTCTGAAAATTACAGTTGCTGTATTTAGTGAGTAGTTTGTGCCTGTTTAGGCATCAAGTATTGCAGATCGGTGAACCTGCTGTTTGCCAAGTCAAGGTAGGAGAATTCCCCACAGAGCATACCAGCGCATCCTGCTCTCCACAGCAAGTTAGACAGATTTATTCTGCTGTCTACATCAAATACTTTCGTTTTCCCTCTTTTGTCTTTTTTTTAGGGTCTCATTATATACTCCAGGCTAGCCTCCAACTCCCTGTGTAGCTCAGGCTGGCCTCAAACTCAGCAGCCCTCCTGCCTTAGCTCCCTGGAGCTGGTGTTTTAAGGCGTGTACTTCCACAACTGATTCCTGTTTTTCCATTTTCTTGATGCTTTGGTTTTTGTTTGCCTCTCCAATTCTTTCCAGTTTCTGAATACCTCTTTTTCATATTCTCTTCTATAAAACTGAAGTTCAGACAACCCGCATTGTTTTTTCACTGTCTCTGTCATTATGTTTTGCCATTTATTTTTTGCTGCTTTTCTAGGTTATTTGAAGTCAAGAGGAAAAACAATAATATTGTGTATTGATAGATGAGCTTTAAGATTGTTTTATGATATACAGTCCATGCTCATTGCAATGATAGTTTTTGGATTTTTGTTTGGTTGGTTGGTTGGTTGGTTGGTTTTTGTTTTTATATGAGGCTAAAATACATAAGGGAAGATTGTTTCATGGTTGGGTAGATTTTGAAAAACAAAAACTAAAATACCTAACAGAAGCCACTGGGCAATAAGTTAAAGTTGAATACCAAAGGGTCAGAAAACTGTATTAGTTTTTGACATTTTGGTTGTAAGCCTAGCCTTTAACAACTGAGCCATCTCTCCATCTCAGAAAACTATATTATTATTATTATTATTATTATTATTAAGATTTTCTGTTAGCTTTTATTTTGTAATAGTGTGCCTTTCTGGGTAACAGCTCAAGAGTTTTTTGAAAGATAAATGCCAATAACTTGGATGATGTTAAATGACAACAAAGATGAGTTTTATGTGCATGGGCTTTCACACATGGCTCATCAAAGTTAATTTTTACTCTCTGGAGAATTCTGAAGGAGGCAGTATAAGAACAAGATCATATTAGGAATGGGAGGCATTAGGAGTCACACCGGGCCTCCCTGCTTCTGCTAAAAGGAAAAAACAAGATGGCTGCCCATGGGAACCCTGGGCTCCGTTGGATCAACACCTGCAAGTGGCAGCAGGGTCCCCACGGGCGTCTAGTGTCTCTGTCAGTACCCAGGATCCTGATTTGTGCCTTTAAATGGGAAAATCCTCACTAGGCCTCAGTTCTCCATGTAGACCAGAGAGTATTTAGTACTCTCTTAGAGAGATTTGGGGAACTGACTGACAGACAGACAGACAGACAGACAGACAGACAGACAGACACACACACACACACACACACACACACACACACACACACACACACACACAGAGAGAGAGAGAGAGAGACAGACAGACAGACAGACAGACAGACAGACAGATACACACACATCATTCCGTGTCCAGGGTGGGAAGGGTTACAGGAACCAAAGCCAGTACTGTGCTTTTGTTCAAAAAAAGTAACAACACACTGTACCTGGCTTAATGCACATGTTGTCATTGGGCTTGTGGCTTGTAAACAGAGTTAAAACTCTGACATCAGTGAGTCTGTGAGAGAAATGAGAAAGATAACTAGTTGTGGAGCGTGAACTTGGAAAGAGCCCTCGTGAACGGCAACATTGCACATTGCTAAACGTGAAGCCTGTGAGATCTTGTGTTGCAGCAGCGTGTCTCCCTAGCGTTCTTGCATGCTAGCCTAAGTAGAAGATTAGCCTGTTTGCATGAGCCGGAGGCTGTCCTGATGAGAAGCATGTCGGGAGGCTGGCACCACCCCTTGGCTGAGCTCCTCCCCATCCTGTCTGTGGCCTCATTCATCGTGGTACGTGGTTAACTACCTCCATCACTCATTCCACTAACCGATTTATGTTATTCTGTTAGTGACATGCTGAAAGGGCGGGATGCAGATTCATCTATGTCTCTCTGATCTCTTCAGATGTTAGGTTGAAAACGCTCATCGATGAGCGGGAATGCTTGTTGGAGCAGGTAACCACCTTTCTGTTACTTTATAACATTTTGAGTTGGGTACCTAAAACCCCCACCTCTTCCCAGCCCTTCTTCTTGCTCACTCTGGAAACCCCTAAATGTCTGTCTGAGAACAATGCTGGCTTGATGATTTGACCCAAATAGAATGAGGACTCAAAGCCACGGGGCAGCATTTGGTACATTCAACATGAATTGTTGCTCGGCAATGAACGTTGCAGTGGAGGGTGGAGATGTGCCATTGAGAGACAGGAAGTGACTGTGCATATCCGCTTGTCCCTGCACATGGGTTTTGTGCGCTCAGAATCAGATGCCCTTTCCAGCAGACATTTCTTTGAATGACTGATCAAAATTGACTTTATTTACAATTTTTCTTTATTCTTGAGAATTTCATACATGTATGCCAGGAAATAGGATCATATCCACCTCCAATCTCCATCCTTCAACTCCACCCATGTCCCCCAACATGTCCCCTCTGGACGTCACATTCTCCCCACCCCCCAATAATTCACTAAGGCCAATTAGTGCTGCCTTTGTGTGCATGGATGTGGAGCCCTGCTTTGGAGCACAGGAAACCTCACCCTGGGAACGATTTTCTCCCAGCCGCTATGGAGAAGTACCAATAGCTCTTCATTAAGGCATGGAGCCTAGAGAGCAAGCACATGCTGGTCTATGCTGGAATTTTGACTCACTGTGTAACGCAGCTGCCATGAGTCTGTGAGTGCAACAGCTATCTCATGTCCAGAAGACAGCATTTTGGACAGACCTCCCCATCGTCCTCCTCTTCATTCTTTCCACTGTGACATTCCCTGAGCTGGGGGTTGGGGGCAGAGTTGATAAAGATATCCTGTTGTCCCATTTAGGGCTGAGCACTCAGTCTCTATCAGCCCTTTGACCAATGAGTGTCTGCACTGGCTGCTGCCTGCCCACTGCAAAGGGAGGCTTCTCTGACTAAGGTTGAGAGCAGCCCAGAGCTGTAAGTATAAACACAAACATTCAGAAGGCAACATGGTTTAAACCATGACTTATCTTTGTCCCTCTCTCTGACTTCAGGAAACGCCGAAGGGCTCTGTTTCATCTTTCTTGTCTGCAGGATAGTTAAAAGTTATTCCTCAGCCACTTTGCAAGGGAGCCAGTTCCTCCAACTTGCCCTCTAGCCTCATGGGATTGCTGCTTGCTTTCTACAGTTCGGTTACCTTTCAGAATTGGATTAAACTCTAGAGGAGGGGTCTTTGAGGGTCCTGTGTGTATTTTAAGACATATATCCACTGCAGATTCTATACCTGCTCCTGCAAACACAGAAAAAACACAAGGTGATGTTGAAGTAGAGGGTTGGGGTGTGTGCAGAAAGCAAACATTAGGCACCAGAAGAGCCTGTGGTCTGGCTGGTAGCTCCTCCTCTGACCCTGTGTGTTTCTCCATCTGAGAGGAGACTGTTGTAAGGCCCCCTGCATAAAGGCTGGCCAGTGCCTCCAGCCAGTGTGCAGCTTGACCAGGTTCTATGCAGAAGCACACGGTTTAATAAGAGACTTCATTCCCATATTCCTGCACCTTGGGGCCTTATGAGGTCTCATATCTTTGTGACTAAGCAAAGATTGGCATCACCAATAGCAAGTGGTTTTGTGCAATCTATTCTTTCAAGTCCTAGAAGAATTTCAGCCTGAGAAATTACTGTTCACAGAAGCTGGACAGATAGCTCCATCAATTAAGTGCTGGCAGAACAAGCAGAAGGACCTGAGTTCAAATCCCCACCACCCACGTAAAAGCTGGACACGGTGACATGCACCTTCAATCCCAGTGCTTGGGAGATGGAGACAGGTGGATCCCTGGAGCTGATTGACTAGCCAGACTCCCTGAGTGCCTAAGCTAGGTTTAGTGGGAGACCCTATCTCAAAAAAGGAAAAAAATAAATAAATATGGTGGAGAGTAACGGAGGAAAACACCCAATGTTAACCTCTGGCCTCCATATGCACTCACCTACATACACAAAGGCTCACACAAACAGATACATACAATGTACACAAAAGCCACTGTCCCCTGGGTTACGAAAGAATTCATGCCTGAAGTTGTAAAGTCTTTGTCCCACCTATTCCCTTCTGAGGTGAGCTCTGGTCCTCAGAATATTTTCATTCAACTTTTGGGCTGGTTTTTATTATTTATTATTTTATACCTCTGGCTGGTGGGGCACAGGCTAGATCGTAACATTTTCATGAAGCTCTCCTGTGTACTCCTGTGACCCTAGCTTCTAGCACCTTGGGGTCACACTAACAGCAAGCCGGATGTATTCTGGGTATGACAGGGTCCTTTAGTAAAAAAGAAATGAACGAATTTTACTTGGTGGTGTTTTCAGATTAAGAAGCTCAAAGGGCAGCTGGAGGGAAGACAGAAGAACGGCAAGGACCTTCTGCGATCAGAGGACGGCATCTTGGAGAATGGGACAGACGTGCACGTCCTGGATCTGCAAAGTAAATATCGACCCCCGTGTAGAACAGCACACTTTCGTGTGTGTGTGTGTGTGTGTGTGTGTGTGTGTGTGTGTTTTAAACACTGTGACAAAGATGCCCAGCATTCCTTCCTGTCCCCTGGTAGCTCCTGGGTTCCATAGCACAAAAGCCTTTTTTGAGGGTAGAGCCAAGTGGGCAGAGGGCAGCATGAAACAATGGATGGAGATAGTGTCCCAGAATGCCAGGTGGGCGTGAATGGAAACACATTTGCTTTGGGTCTGCTGATCATGTGGGGAAACTAAGAAGTCTGTTTGATGCTAGTCAACTAGAGACAGGCTTCCAGGAGATGAGGTTATGTCTGGCCCCTCTCCTACATCTCCTTCACCATCTTTGCGGGGAGGGGGGTCCTTCTTTTCTTGGGTCTCCTGCCTATACATCAGAAGAACCGGGCATACTTCCGGCCTGGCCTCAAGGAAGGCATGCCTTGTCTGATTCTGTGGAGACCGAGACTAGAACTTGAAGATGTGTGAGATGATTCTAGAAGAGCTGGTTTCCTGGAACAGAATATTCTAAAGCCTGAGAATTTAACCCATGTCTCTTTTTTATCACCCTTTAGGAGATGCCAACAGACAGATCAGCGACCTCAAATTTAAACTTGCAAAATCTGAGCAAGAGATAACTGCCTTAGAACAAAATGTATGTGTGACTCTTCTCAGTCCTGGGCAGTTTGTATAGATGGGTGGCTGAGTAGAGTCTGAGGCTGAGGGTAGAAAGCAATAGAGCAGTGGTCCTCGACCTTCCTGATGCTGTGACCTTTTACTACAGTTCCTCAGGTTGTGGTGACCACAAACCAAAAATTATTTTCATTACTACTTCATAACTGTAATTTTGCTACTGCTATGAATCGTAATATGAATATCTGTGTCGTCTGAAGGTCTTCAGCAACTCCTATGAAAGGGTCATTCAAACATCCCAGGGTCGAAACCCTCAGGGGAACGAACCTGAGTTCAGATCCCCAGTTCCCAGGTGAAAAGACAGGTGTGGCATGTCTGTATGCCTTGCCTGGATGGTGGAGACAGGAGGGACCTTAGGACTTGCTGGCCAGTCAGTGAAGTCCAGAGAGACCCTGTCTCAAATGCAAGGTAGAAAGCAAATGAGGAAGAAGCCTGATGTCACCCTCTGGCCTTCCAAATGCACACAGGTCCTGAGGGTGTGGTTAAGGCAGCAAGTCAGTCTCTTTAGGCATTTATTTACTTAATCTTTTATTGTTGTTTTTGAGACAGGGTCTTATGTAGCCCAGGCTGGCCTCGAACTCACTATGTAGCTATGGGTGACCTTGAACTCCTGATCCTCCTGCCTCTTCTTTCCAAAGTGCTGGCATCACAAGAGTGTACCACATGCCTGGCTTCTCGAGGCACTGCTTACAGAGTGGGAAAGGCAAATTCAGGAAAGTTTGTCACCATGGTACTAATGTTATTTAAATGGTTGTAACAAAACAGCTCTTGTGGATGTAGCTTGTGAAAGTTTTAGACTTTCTTTACTGTTGATTTTATATGGAGGATAGCTCAGTCTGTAAAATGCTTACAAGAGGACCTGAACTGGATCCCCAGAATCCACATGAGAAGTTGAGCGTGGTGGCAAGAGTGTGTCATTCCCTCCTAGTGCTTGCTAGCCAACCAGCCTAGCCACAGGCCAGAGAGGACCTTCTCTCAAAGAAAACATGGTGGCTCCTAAAGAACACACCCAATGTTGTTCTCTGGCCCCCACGTGCATGTGCACACACATATACACGAATACACATACACATAAAAATAATTAAAACAGTTGTTAATTCAACACACTTCATGCTAGGACATCTCCTTCCCTGAACGTCTAGTCTTTCTCCCCCACGCCAGGTGAGTTCCTCCTGATGAACAAACATGGGGCCCTCCCACCTCTGCATCCTGGACCCTAGGGGTGGCCTGTGTGGATGAGTACAAAGGAAACACTCCCCGCTGCTGTGCTGGAACTTTTCATAGAAACAAAGGGTGTTGCTATATACCCAGGCTGATCGCTATGAATTTATATTTGAATTTGTGATCCTCCTGCCTCTGTGTCCCAAGTGCTGAGGTGTAGACACGCATCCTCACCTCCCCCTGGGGACACGCACCCTCACAGCCACATAAAGCCTCCCTCTGTTCTTGCAGTCATTACTGGCCTTCCACAGCAGCAGCTTAGGACATGTGCCAAGGTCCTGACATTTGCCCAGGCCAGTGAGCACAGGCAAGGAGACCACACTCGCTCTGGAGACCAGGCTGGCCTCGAACTCACAGAGATCCACCTACCTCTGCCTCCCGAGTGCTGGGATTAAAGGTGTGCGCCACCAACGCCCGGCGAGACTGCCACATCTTGCTTGCCCCCGTGCTCAGCTTTGTATTCAAGTTCTAAGAATTGAACTCAGGTCTTTTTGCAAACACTTTCAAGCCCCACAAGGGAGTGATGAAAGCAAAGAGAAGCCCACACTTTAGACTAGGGCTGTTTGTTGTCAGGATGGAGTGGGTCACTTAGAAATGCTACCAGGCAGCTTGGTTGGGTAGAATCCGAGTAACATCCAAAATGCCACACTATTAACTGTGCATTTTCAGTTTTATTAAACCACATCCTTTGATTACAAATACGGAAAAGCAAACTGCAAAAGAAAACAGTGATGAATTTGTGTCCATGGCTTCCCCTTCCTTTCAGGTAATAAGGTTAGAGAGCCAAGTAACACGCTATAGATCAGCTGCTGAAAACGCAGAAAAAATAGAAGATGAACTAAAGGCAGAAAAACGGAAACTCCAAAGAGAGGTAAACTCCCTAGGCCTTTTCTAGGGAACAGATGGGCCATGGCTGTCCCTTGGGGTCAGTAGAGAGTGGATTGACCAAGTCTGGGCCATTCATGACCCTCTCATCCTGACCACCTTCGAATTGACATGTTACCAAAGGCATCATAGCATAGCCGGCTGGGACTTCTTTTTCTTTTCTTTTTTTCCTTTATTATTTTGTTTTATGTACACATTTGTCTGTGTGAGGGTATTGAATCCCCTGGAACTGGAGTAACAGACAGCTGTGAGTTGTCATATGGGTGCTAGGAATTGAACCTGGGTTCTCTGGGAGAGCAGCCACTGCTCTTAACCACTGAGCCATCTCTCCAGCACTGCCTCGGCCCCCAGGCTGGGACCCCTTTGAGTATGCATTGCAGGACTCATCCAGGAACATCGAGTTATAAAGGGGCAGCCAGGTCTCTCAATGTAAATACTTTGTGTCACACAGGGCATCCTAGGAGAGGGAGGCAGGGGTGGAGGCCAGAGCTATGCTGAGTGGTTTGAGGCTACCTGCCATGCTTCTTCTCCTTCTTTGAAAATCAAACATTTCACTTTCCCAAAGACAGTTGGCAAGGTTGCCCGCTTGGAAAATACAGCGTCTGCTGGGCCTGTGGCTGCATGCCGAAGAGCGGTCACAGTTAATAAATGAATCATTTCTTTAAATATTGCAAACCCAGCTTTCCGTTTTCCATTCCCGACTGCTGACATATTCAGTCTTTGGGTATTGCTACCCCTGCCCACCTGACCCCCATGGTTTCTCACTTTCCAAGTTCAGTGTTTTTTGTTTGTTTGTTTGTTTGTTTTTAAGTTAAGCTTTATCTTGAGTGAGAGGAACATCCCAGACCTGAGGCAGGAGGTGTGATCTTTCCTAGAAACCGGCCACCTGCCTGGGGGTTGCTGTAGAAAGAAGAGCCCTAGGCTGTGTCCTACCAACAGACAGACAGCTCCACTACTATAGCAGGGAGCTCCCTCCCCAGGGCCAGCCCTCTGCAGAAACCTTGCTCCTGACTCCCCACACCAGAGAGCCAACTGACCCAGGCTCTGTTTCATTTGTATTTGATGGCTCACTACACTCACCATTTCTTTTTTTTTTAATTTTTTAAAAGATTTTATTTATTTATTATGTATACAACATACAGACTTCCATGTATATCTGCACACCAGAAGAGGGCACCATATCTCATAACGGATGGTTGTGAGCCACCATGTGGTTGCTGGGAAAGGAACTCAGGACCTCTGGAAGAGCAGTCAGTGCTCTTAACCTCTGAGCCATCTCTCCAGCCCTACACTCACCATTTCTGAGCCCATCAAGACCCACAAGATAATACAAGACTAGAGTCTAGTTGCAGATAAGGAGCATCTCCTAGTTAAGATGTCAGGACTGTGAGCCATATATTGTTTTTTGGGTTGTTTTTTTTTTTTTCACATATTGCTTTTCAATTAAGAAACACACAGGATGAAGCGATGGCTCTGTGGTTAAGATTACTTACTACGCTTGCAGAGGACCCAGGTTCAGCTCCCTATACCACATGACCGTTCACAAATATCTATAATTCCAGTTCCAGAGATGCTGGCGCAGTCTCTGGCTTCCTTGGGTACCTGCATGCACATGGTACACAGACATAAACATGTAAATAAAATAGAATACTAACTTTCATAAATAAACACGAGACCAATTATTTAGAAAGAAAACCATGCACACACAGCACGCATACAATTTGGGGGATTTCAGCATGGGTGGGCTGCAGTTGTGCTTCCCAGTAGAACTCGGCTCTTGGCCATGCAAAACCCTATCCTATCTCGAGGAAGAAGAGTCCCCCAATCTCATTCTCTCTCCTCCTTCTTCCAGCTTCGATCCGCACTGGACAAAACAGAAGAGCTTGAGGTGAGCAACGGCCACCTAGTGAAGCGACTGGAAAAGATGAAAGCCAACCGCAATGCACTCTTGTCCCAGCAGTGAACACTGGCACCAAGAGGGCAGCACGCTGGGGACTCGGGCGCCTCGTGTGGCTTCGCGGGCTTTTTATCTGGACTATCAGGAGCGCTGCATCTTCCCCTGCCTCTGAGGGAAGAAGTTCTTCCATGCAGGGGGTCACCTGGGAAACCCAGCAGCACCATAAGCTTCTGTCTGCAGACCCCTGGCCTGGCCTGGCCGGGTGATGCTCAGAGCCTGCAGCTTTCTTCATAAGCACACTGGGTCTCGTGAAAGCTCTGGACTTGATGTACAGGGGCCTCTTAGCGCCACCAACAGGGGCGCTTGAGGTCAAGGTTAGCGTGGGACTTGATTTTCTTTTGTGTCTTGCTGAAGGTTAAGGGGAAATGTTACAGTGTTGGGGAATATCCATGGTGGACCCTCCAGTCTGAGTGACTCTAGTAGTATCTCTTCGTCCCTGCTCTCCATACACAAAACACTGTGGAACCACAAGCCATTACCAAGCAAAGCTCCTCTACCGGAGACGAGGCGATGGTCTAGACGTAAAGTGACCTTAAGGAGACTCTTTACAAGCAACACTTGAAGCTTTTTCTAAGGGACTTTTGCATCAGTTCAGTTATGAGAGTACTTTCTCCCAGGGTCATTAGGCGGCAGCTTCACCGAAAACAACGGCTTTTCATTTGCATTATTTAATCCTTATATTTGGAATCCAAGTTGTTAACTTCTTTTAAAGAATGTACTGCTAGAAAAAAATTTTAAAAAATGAAATGTTAAAGAGAGCTGTGTGTGTGTGTGTTTAAGGTTTACTTATTGTCAGGTGGTGCACACCTTTAATCCCAGCACTCAGGAGGCAGAGGTAGATGGATCTCTGTGAGTTCGAGGCCAGCCTGGTCTACAGAGGGAGTTCCAGGACAGGTTCCAAAGCTACACAGAGAAACCCCGTCTCAAAAAGGAAAAGAAAAAGGTTTATTATTATGCGCATGAATGTTTGCCTGGATGTATGTGCACCGCATGTGTGCAGTGCCAGAAGAGGGTGTCAGATTCCCCAGAACTGGATTTACAGAAGGTTGTCAGTTACCAGAGCCTAACCCAGGTCCTGCAGCCAGTGCTCTTAATCACTGAGCCATGTCTTCAACCCCCAAAGCCGTGTGGTTTTACTTTTTCCCACTGAGAAAGAATGTTACTTGATGTCGTATTTGTTGTGTATATTAGGAATCATCTTTTCATTTTAATTTTTTTCCTTAAGTGTGTGCGCGCCTACACGCCACAGCATATGTGTGGAGGAA